>NW_017309021.1:57888-109897 GCF_000935625.1 Nanorana parkeri
GCGGTGTGTTAATAATTACCCCCCCCCCCCCCCCCAGGGGCAAGTATGTGACAACCTACATTTGAATGACATGACAAGTCATTTAACCAGGAAGACTGAAGACATCTTGTGACAATGCGGAATTGCTGGGGGGGGGAGTGTCGGAGGAGAGCTGAGTATTTTAAAATACTGCTGGCAGATCTTTTGCTCTCTAGGAGCTTACAATCTTTGGTCCCTATCCCATATGTGTACATACTAGGTTCAATTTAGACAGCCACTGAACCACTGTGGACTTATCTGACCCAAGGACAAGGATGCAATGTATAGTATGATTAAGCAGACTACAAAAGTTATAAGGTGTATAGTGCAAAACTGACACACCACTAAAATGCTCCTTTTAGCCTAAAATGGCCGATGGACTATGCTCTGTAACAGATCGTTAAGCAACCGTATATTATTGTTACTAGTAAGATTTCTTATATAATTATTGTACTGTATGATGATGACTATTGTCAGGGATACCGGCACAGGTGACCCAACACCTGCACAGGTACCCACACAGGCAGACCAAACACGTGTGACCACACGGACAAGGCAAGTATGTTACACGGACCAGGCAAGGATGTTACACCGACCAGGCAAGTATGTTACACGGACCAGGCAAGGATGTTAGATATGTATAGTTTGTTTAACTGCTTGAAGTCCGCTGTGTTCACCCCCCCCCTTCCTGTCCCGGCCATTTTTCAGTGTTCAGCGCTGAGGTACTTTGACTGACATTTATTTCGTCATGCAACGCTGTACTGAAATTAATTTTATACCCTTTTTTGGGGACACATAGAGCTTTCTTTTGGTGGTATTTAATCACCACTGGGGGTTTTATTTTTTACTATAATTAGGAAAAATTACTGAAAATTTTGAAAAAACAAAAAGTTTTTTTTTACATTATGTTAGGAAACATTTATCATTACCCAGTTTTTTGGTAAAATATAAAAGACGGGGTCACGTCGGGTAAATAGACACCAAACATGTCAAGCTTTAAAATTGTGCGCACCCGCGAAATCGCAGAAAACTACCATACTCAAAATTGGCCATAGGCGACACTTTCAAAGCTTTTACCGCTCATCAGTTTAGTGTTATCAGTGATTGATGGCCCGAGAATTCTCACCGACACTTGTTACAATTTATATCGGGACTGATTTAGAAAGTATCACTTTTCAATTGACCCTGAACATTTTTTGCTAAACTGTGCTTGTATTAAATGGATTGAACCATTTCTTTTTTTAGGATTTAGGTGTACGTTTAATAAACCGTGATAAAACTAGCTTTATCACGAGTTAACTTTACTCAGCAGATCTCTTTGTTTTACTCGGCTGCACAGAGGCTGTTTAATAACCTGCGAAAAGAGCAATGACATCCTTTGTGATAATCTACAATCGTCCTCACAAGATCGTAGTTTACTCTGCCAAACCACCCAATTACAATATTACAAAGCACCTCTATAGCAAAGTGCAACAGTTATTTCTCCATTAAAATGATGAAAATTGCTAAAAAGCAGGATTTACATGTTCCGATTTGTTCAGCATGTACCAGTACAAAAGCGTGAATCAAACTACCAGAGGCGGTAGCAATGCCAGGCAGTGATGGGGTTAAACATTCTAAAGGGGCACTCTGATGGAGCCTAGCAATGTAAGTGGGCACTCTGACACATGCTGGAAATTAGAATGTTTGGCGTCTGTCCCGAGATAGGTGCATCAGCACTGTGTGTGTGCAAACACACTAGCAGCAGGTATTAATGCATCATAAACGGTGGACCATGGTGGCGAAATGGCTTTACAGACTGTTATGTGTGGAGTGCAATGTTCACTGCATCTGCCTGTAAAACATGCTCCCCAGACATCCTTCAAGCTTCATTTGGTGGGCCTGTTTCTGAGGGAGATTGAGCCTTCAACAACAAGCCCTAAGGTCACATGACCTTACTGAACTTTACCTCACACGACACAGATACAGTGAGGGGACTTGAAACTGCCACTGTCACTCTCATGAGGGAAGGGTGGCCTTAAGACAGACTTCCCTCCTTTTCCCTCTCAGGCCCCATTCACACGTAGCCATATATCGCGCGATTTCCGCCACGATATCGCGCATTTTTGCCGCGCGATATCGCGAGAAGTCGCCGGCTAATGATAATAAATGGAGCTGTCTTAGCTCCATGTCGCTCGTCACGCTTGCAAGTCGCTTCTACAGGACCCTTTTTTCGGCGGATTTTGCTTTTTTCTAATGGAGCCCGACGGAGAAGGTCGTGCTACCGTCGCTGCATCGTCGCTGGATCGTCGCTGGAACGTCGCCCCGAAAGTCGCACTATCCCGGCCGCTGCAAAAGGTATATGTCGCTACGTGTGAATGGGGCCTCAAGGCTGTGACACACTGCAGGCGAAGCGATGCGAAGCGAAAAAAAAGCAACCTTCCACTTCGCACCGCACCGCAGCTTGTCTACACTGTAGTTTGTCCGGGCACAGCGGAGCTCGGGATCGCCAGCAGCGGCGGCAACGGAGGGGGGGGCCGCACAAACGCACGCATATTACAAGAACATTCCCATTACTTTATGTGTACTTATCACCAGGATGAGAAGAGGTGAGATATTTCAGTTCCTACCTGACTTATCACGGGTTATTAAACACCATTTTCTAGACTTTTCACTTTGCTAAGGTGAGAAAAGCCTTCTCACTACTTATAACACTCTTTCACAGTTTATTAAACGTACACCTTAATGCTGTATCACTGAGAGCTTTTACTAGATTTATATATTTACCAAAGAGATTTAAATTTGATCACGTCCATTCCACTTGATTATTTATTTCATATTATTTCTTATCTACATTTGTTCATTCATTCATTTTTATTTTTACATATCATTCCATGAGGAATTATTTTTTCCACCTCTAACACTGGGTATTTA
This sequence comes from Nanorana parkeri, assembly GCF_000935625.1. NCBI lineage: Eukaryota > Metazoa > Chordata > Amphibia > Anura > Dicroglossidae > Nanorana > Nanorana parkeri. Next base: position 60,820 of record NW_017309021.1, read on the forward strand.
ATTGCTATTTATTTGTTCACCCTTAGCACTGTGCCACTGAATGACAACTGGGCAAAGCCAGCTGTGATGTCACCGCTGGCTCCGCCCAGTTGTTGTTCGGTAGACCGTTGCCCCCACTTCAGCTCCGACTTCGGCTCAGCTGAACCGAAGCATATGTGTTTGGCTCGGCTGAGCCGTTCGCCTGCCTTCGGCTACTGTACAGACTACTGTGTATAGCCCGTACAGCAGCCCTTCGGGTTCGACTGAACTGGAGGGCTCTGGTGGCTAAATTGAGCCAATGGATTAGCCGATGCTTCGATTTAATCCTTCGGCTCTTTTGTGAATAACCCCCTTAGTGACTTTTATAGACTTGTAAATGTTATCAGCAGATCGCATAGATCAGTGGTTCTCAACCTATGTAACCTCAGGACCCACATTTGTCCTTGGCCATTAAGTCGCGACCCAAGTCCCACTGCAATGGAATGCACAGCATTGCAGTACCAGGCGTTCGGGTAACCAACACGATGCACCTTCGACACTAGAACACGCAGTAGGTGCGATTGTGTGGTACTGTGCATTAACCGCATGGGACTGTGTGATAAATGCACTGTACTAGTGTGACCGGCCCTCAAAAACACTGACGGACACATAACCACAGACACAATCTCACACACTCACATATATTCTCACACATATATACACATTCCAAAAAATCTTTTTTTTAAATGTTTTCTTAAGATCCACCCAGTCTCCCTACTTTATTAGAACTGGAGTGGATGCTCAGCCTCGGGTCCAGAATTTGCTGCTGTGTTGTGACTGCACTTCGTCCATATGTGCATTGTTTGTACAGCTCCCTTACGTGCCCTGTAGAGGTGACAGGAGCCAGAATGTGGCATCAGTCCAGTCCAGGCACCTCTATAGGACACGTGTGGGAGCTGTAAGCAATGCATGTATTGATGGATCTCCCTTGTGGCCATAGTTCCAGCCCACCTCAAGCTGATATGCAGGGCTGTGCACCATATTTGGAATGGCTGCTTGGCACAAGAACTGATGGTGCTGCACTAGGGGAGAGGCTGAGGAGTCTCCCACCTAGAAAAGTGGAAGGCATGTGACGACCCACTGAACATGGGGTCGCGACCCACTTTTGGGTCACGACTCACCAGTTGAGAACCAAGGGTATAGATGAAGTATTATAATATAATGTGTGTGTATTGTTTCTTCTATTCTATGTACTAACAACCAGATACTTCTATATAAAGATGATGATAATATGATGATGTGTCAATCATTGCACTTACCAAGTTTATAATTGTATTGGTTTAGTCCGTTCTTTCATGCCGAGGTTTCCTAATAGATTTTATCTTTTGTTTTCCTGCAATACAGCTCGTTCACGTCGGCAATTAGTTTCATGTCGGCAATTAAAATGACAAGTTATGATATTTCATCCAATATCAGAGACAGATTTCAATGAATTCGGCTCTTATGTTCTTACATTGATTGTGAAGGTTTTGAATGAAGTGTTAAAGGAGAACTATGAGATGAGTGATTTCCACTCACCTCATAGTTCTAGCCGACCTGTGACAATGAGACTGTCACAGGTCGGCTCAGTAGATCGGGAGGTGAGCGAACACATACCGGGTTCCCTCACCTCTCGATCCTGTCACGGCTCTCTGCCATGACAGGGGAGGGGCTGGATTCCCCTCTCCCCGCTCCGATCTGCCAGCGCTGACTGGTGGAACGGACGGGGGAGGGGGCGGGTACAACTGGCTCTGCCTCTAGATAGGCAGAGCCAGCTGTCACTCACTAAGACGGGATGCGCTCCAGCTGCGGCGTCTCAGTATAAAGGGAGCTTTAGCTCGCGGTATACTGAGCTTAGGGTGACGGGAGGACGCTAGTTTGTGTCCTCCCGTTACCCTAAGGAGAACTATGGGGAAAAACACTGACCCCATAGTTCTCCTTTAAAGGATTCCCCTCCATATGTTATATCTGCATCTGATACAATGATACAGATAATAACATTGTACACATGTAACTCTGATGAGATGACACAAGGTATACACACACTTCCTGTCATTGTATGAGAGATATCACATGGAGGGTGTAATATTTACAATAAAACATTGTCCTCCCTTTATGATCTCCTGCTGATCAGACCGGCTGTAGGATGGATGAGAGATTATGTGTGGACAGTTCTCTTCCAGTCATAGTACAGCATCTCAGTTGGGTTGAGGTCTGGACACCAGAATGTGAATTATCTTCTGTGTAAGCCTTTCTCTTGATTTACTCCTATGTAGTGATGGGCGGATCTGCTCATAAATGTTCGGCAAATCTTGTTTAAAATTCAGCGAGGTGATTTATTTCAGTTTGTAAAAAAGGTTCTTTTCATAAAGCCTTAAAGTGGTAATAAAGTCCCTTATTTTTTACATATATCAGCTGCTAGCAAGGCGCTGTATATATAGATCAGCTAGTAAGCAGTAGATATATACAAAAACATAAAAACAAATAAAAAAAGTTACTAAATAGGGAAATACTTACCTGTGTCCGCGCCGCTCGCTCCCGGCTGAAGATCTGAAGATTCTCGAGCGGCCGTGCAGGAGGATGGGGCGGGCGCATGCGCAGTAGAGATCATCGGCGGGGAGAAGAGGCGAGACAAAGTGAATGCACGCAGCCATGAGCGTGCACGTCGGACAGACACAGTGGGACCCGAGGAGTCTCCGGCAGAGACCGGCACCGGCGCTGGAGGGATTGCTGAATACAAGTGGAAAGAAGAAGATGATCGCATCAAGAGGCATTATTTAAGGTAAGTCCTGTCAGCTGGACTGAAATCTCAAACAATGTTATCAGCTTTCCCAGATATTGTTTTTTAAAGTGTGTAAGAACCAAAAGTATTTCAGATACCTTGTAGGGGAGACTTACACTGTTTTCACCTAAATTGGCCGATGGCACAGAATATACTCAGCTAAAAAATCATCATAGTTTTTATTAGGGATGCACGGATACTTTTCTAGTACCAGTGCCGATACTCGGCATTTTCATGGTTGAGCTTGGTGATGCTGCTACAGGGAGAGCATGCACTTTCAATAGGAATGGTACTTGCTCTTGTGGTGCTGAGGTCCAACTGCTGTAATGTCCTGGGAAACCGGACAGGATGGAAGGGAAGCTGGCATTAGGAGATTCATGGGAGACAAATATGGCCTACAGGTATGCAACCTAAGCAAGAGATTTCTTCACAGCATGGTGCATTTACATCTACTAGGACCTTTTAGCTGCATAGGCTGTTCTATGAAAATGAAAGAAGGCATGTCTGCCTTTTTATCATGGTGTGGCTCACAAAGCCTTCTTCTTTTTCCTCCTCCCAGGTGAAAGGCGCCAGCAAGTGGAGAAAGTAGAAGCACCCTCTTTTTTTGGTAATCCTAATTATCAATACAATTTTTTTTTCTATTTTTTCTATTTTATTTTTATTAATTATTTCTAATTAAACGTCTCTATTATTATTATTATTATTATTTTTAGGGATACGCCGATACTTTTCGAGTACCAATGCTGATACTTGGCATTTTAAGGAGAACTACCAGGGTTGCAGCTGGGACCGGGCTCCGGCGCTCCACCACTGTCCTGAAATCATTAGTCTGTATTGTTTTACAAAAACTGTCACTTGACACTAAACAAAAATGTATCAGTACTTGTTCTTGTAAGTAATTGGGCAAGTATCAGTACTTGTACTCGCAAAACTGGTATCGTTGCATCCCTTTATATATGTTTATAAAAACAAAATCATACAATAAAACAGAGATGTACAAATCCCGGGAGCTCCGTGTGCTCCTTACACATGACAGCCGCCTCCTGACTTTGACTTTTTCTCTAGTCTTGGAGCTCAAAAGTATGGGTATTTGTACTTGTGCCGAGCATGGTACTTAGTATCGGTGCATCCCTAATTTGTATTATTATTATTACTATTACAATTGTTATTCTGATTATTAGTGATGGTTTACCCCTTTTGTATATGAATGTAATTAATTCACTCTTTGTTTCCGTATAATTTAACTATTCCATTTTCCCTGCGATTACAGGTGCTTCAGAAATTGGTAAGTTGCACAATTATCAGCTTGACATTCTTCCATATATCAATCCATATTTGTTATCTGAATTAACATATTTAAAGAAAATCTGCCATCATTTAAACATCATTTTAATATATTTTATGAAATTCCCGTTACATAGCAATTTAGTGTTTGTATTTCTAAAACTGTTAGAAGCTGTGATCATCACTTCCTTGCAATGTGACATCCTGAAGGTGTTCTGTGGAATGTTGGTGTACACAATTCCTTCAGAAATCTTAATTTTCTGCTTTAGAGATTGGCTCCCTGTTTCACCCAGAGGTCTGCACTCCGATATACAGCAAGTCAGATATCAGCTGGGAAGGTGAATGGCGCTGTGGCACCGGAGAAGGTGCTGCTGCAGAGATTCACAAGGTAGATGAATCGTAATGATTACACTGAACAGGCAGCTCACATAGACATAAAGGGTCCTATCATCCCTTTATATTAGACCCAGAATGATAAATCAGAGAGACAAACGTGAGGGTAAGAGACTAAAAATATTTATTTCATGAGGTAGACGACTTTGAATTTGAAAAAGTAGGCAACGATGGGATTCTGAAGGTGTACCCTTCAGGGCTTGCAGTGTTAGAAACTCATTTGCCTCAACAGCCTCCCTAAATAATTATCAATACAATTTTTTTTTCTATTTTTTCTATTTTATTTTTATTAATTATTTCTAATGAAATGTCTCTATTATTATTATTATTATTATTATTAGGGATACGCCGATACTTTTCGAGTACCAATGCTGATACTTGGCATTTTAAGGAGAACTACCAGGGTTGCAGCTGGGACCGGGCTCCGGCGCTCCACCACTGTCCTGAAATCATTAGTCTGTATTGTTTTACAAAAACTGTCACTTGACACTAAACAAAAATGTATCAGTACTTGTTCTTGTAAGTAATTGGGCAAGTATCAGTACTTGTACTCGCAAAACTGGTATCGTTGCATCCCTTTATATATGTTTATAAAAACAAAATCATACAATAAAACAGAGATGTACAAATCCCGGGAGCTCCGTGTGCTCCTTACACATGACAGCCGCCTCCTGACTTTGACTTTTTCTCTAGTCTTGGAGCTCAAAAGTATGGGTATTTGTACTTGTGCCGAGCATGGTACTTAGTATCGGTGCATCCCTAATTTGTATTATTATTATTACTATTACAATTGTTATTCTGATTATTAGTGATGGTTTACCCCTTTTGTATATGAATGTAATTAATTCACTCTTTGTTTCCGTATAATTTAACTATTCCATTTTCCCTGCGATTACAGGTGCTTCAGAAATTGGTAAGTTGCACAATTATCAGCTTGACATTCTTCCATATATCAATCCATATTTGTTATCTGAATTAACATATTTAAAGAAAATCTGCCATCATTTAAACATCATTTTAATATATTTTATGAAATTCCCGTTACATAGCAATTTAGTGTTTGTATTTCTAAAACTGTTAGAAGCTGTGATCATCACTTCCTTGCAATGTGACATCCTGAAGGTGTTCTGTGGAATGTTGGTGTACACAATTCCTTCAGAAATCTTAATTTTCTGCTTTAGAGATTGGCTCCCTGTTTCACCCAGAGGTCTGCACTCCGATATACAGCAAGTCAGATATCAGCTGGGAAGGTGAATGGCGCTGTGGCACCGGAGAAGGTGCTGCTGCAGAGATTCACAAGGTAGATGAATCGTAATGATTACACTGAACAGGCAGCTCACATAGACATAAAGGGTCCTATCATCCCTTTATATTAGACCCAGAATGATAAATCAGAGAGACAAACGTGAGGGTAAGAGACTAAAAATATTTATTTCATGAGGTAGACGACTTTGAATTTGAAAAAGTAGGCAACGATGGGATTCTGAAGGTGTACCCTTCAGGGCTTGCAGTGTTAGAAACTCATTTGCCTCAACAGCCTCCCTAATTGGGCCCCATCCTACCCCCCTGTCCCATAGGAACAGCATGACCTGGTATGGCTATAGTTATGCTACTGTCATAACACATTTCCAAAGGATTCCATGAAAACTATTATGACTTGCCTGCCGGAATATCGAAGCTGCACAAAAAGGCCAACAAAACAGGTATAATGCAAATGATCCCTCTCTCTCTGGGAGAACATTAGTCCGGCAATAAATGCTAACAGGTAGGGTTTAGAGTGATGTTTGTCACTGCAACATGTTAAAAGTTTGAAACAGATGACATAGACCTGTGTAACCTCACATTTTTCCTTGGTCAATAAGTCATGACCCAAGTTGCACTGCAACGGAACGCATGGCATTGCGGTACTGCGCGTTCCAATGCGGGCAATAGAAGTGTGGGAGGTACATTTGGGGGGCCGCTCAAATGAATGGCAATCAACTTCCCAGAATGCATAGTAGATGCGATTGCATAAAAGAGGACACTGATGTGGCCTTCAGTCAAAATGTTCCCTGTAACCACAAAAATACTAAAGTCACACTCCGCCTGTATCAGGGTCCCTATAATTCTAATGTATTTACAGTAATACCTTGGTTTACGAGCATAATTCGTTCCGGCAGCATGCTTGTAATCCAAAGCGCTTGTATATCAAAGCGAATTTCCCCATAGGAAATAATGAAAATTCCGATGATTCGTTCCACATCCCAAAAATATTCATATAAAATTATTACAATACTGTACTGTAATATAATAACGTATAAAATATAAAGAAAAATAAACCAATTACCGGTACCTTTGTGGCCGGTGTGAGGGGGACAAGAACTGACGGATGAATTGTTTCTGAACTTTTTGCTTTTGTTTTGAATTGTTATTCCACATGGCCCTCACTACTGTGTTCTCTAACCATTCACAGGAAGAGCAGATTATACTTTTTCTCTTCAGAAGATCAATCATTTGGATTGTCAGCTTTGCGGGAAGGTAATTCTTATACATACATTTTTATTTCATGTTACTTTTGTTTTGAATGCCCGCACATGGCCACAAGCCTTTGTTTTGCGGTTGGACAATTGGCAAAGATGAAGTTCTCACCTAACACCTACAGCCATAACAGTCTCCCTGCTGCTTTCTTCCTGCAGGTGCCTAACCACAGGTGTCAATACCTCTCCTGCCTGTCACTGCAGATCAACATCAAAACCCAACTCCAGTTTTTTTTTTATTTTGGATAAAGTGGGGATGTGGTAGTGGGGAGTGGAAGATATGTACTCTAAATGGAAATGGAAACTCGTGTATTTGGTTGTTTTGAACAATAAATAAGTTGGAGAGGGCCGCTCGAACCCATTGAGTATGGCTAGAAGATGAAGGCCTTGTTCACACCAAATGCAGAGCAGATCTGCTCAGGTTTCTGCACACGCACGCTAGTCTTTTAGACGCATTTTTTATGCGTTTTTGCTTAACAAAAAAAAAAAAAATATTTTTTAAGTTTAAAATGGGCTTTCAGTGCGTTCCAGGCATTTGCATGCGTTTTTGATGCGTTTGCAGATCCAGAGCAGATCCAGAGCAGGTAAAATAGGGCTTGCTGCAGTTTTTTCACCTGCTCTGGATCTGCTCTGGAACTGCACGCTGCGATGTGAACTGGAGCAAAAAATACTATTGGAATACATTGGACGCAATTTTGATCCGGTCTGCAACTGCTCTGCTCTGCATCTGCTCCGCGCTTGGTGTGAACAAGGCCTAAGGAGTAAATCTGCAAAGAGGCGGAACAGGAGGGGTTAATAATGGTTTTGAGCTGAGAAAGGGCTGGGGTGTAGTCTGCAGCGTATGGGGGAATTGGAGACTTGGTAGAACTGTATTTAAATATGTATCTTCTTTATAGGATGAGGATTCTGCTTTTCTAGTCACGCCAGTTCTAAAGGGAACGGAGTACAGGTAAGACCGACAGAAATAATTAACATGGTAAAGGTTCTCTTACTCTGAAAAGGGAGTTATAGGGAATCTCTGGTGGTCCTTTTTCTTTTTTTATGCTTAGGATTAAAAAATAAAATTTGAATACAACATGTCTGCAGGGACTCATTCATTACTATACTGGCACAACTAGAGACATGTCCATAGAGACACAATCAGTATTGTATTTATAGACACAGATAAAAAGCAACTGTGCATATACTGTAAGCGCTCTTAATTAAAACCTGTCAAAACCTGGAGCTATTCAAAATTAATTTGCTTATTAAAGGTTAGCTTCTGTAAAAAAAAACTTAAGTCAAACCACCCATTGAGGTTAAATGCAAATCTGCACAATTTTTTGCCTCCTTCAACATGTCTGCACCAAAATATTTATGATCAGGGCCGGATTTACTCTCTTTGCTGCCCCAAGGCCAGGTTCCTCAATGCGCCTGACACACAACCCCCCACCCCCCCAATGCAGAATGGCACACAGATGGCGGGGGCGGAAGGGTTAGTTTTAATGTTTTTTTTTTATTTTCTTTATTTCTTTTTAACTTTTTAAAATGTTTATATTATCTTTCCTTTTTTTATTTTTTATATTTTTTTGTTTTATAATTTCTTACTTTTTTATCACTTTTTTTTTTAACTTATAATTTATCGTCCTTTACTTTTTTTTAATTTTAATTTATTTTTTCACTTAACTTTTATTCCTATCACACAGGAGCTTTTTATTGAAAAAACGTTCTCCACTCTGCACCCTGCTCTCCATCCCCTGCCATGGTCCCAGGTCCCCCAGAGTATGGGGGACCCTGAAAACCATGGTGGGGGGGCGGGGGGGATGGCCAGGGAAGAGAGGCAGCCAGAGGTGGACCATGGAGGGAGGGTTGCGGGGGAGGACGGACGAGCAGGCTAATTACAAGTGATCTTGGCATCACCGAGGTCACTTGTACAAAACGTGCTGCTGCTTGCCAGAAGCAGGACTAAATGTAGAAAATAACTACCCGCCCAACGCCCGGAACTGCATGTCCCAGGCATCGGGTGATAGGAATCCCGCACTCCTGCTGCCCCTCTTCTTCCTGCTGCCCCGATGCCGGGCCTTGGTAGCCTTGTGGATAATCCGGCCCTGCTAATGACTGATGATAATGATTGAAGGAATCTACTCATGTGGTCTCTGAGGTGGTCTTGCTGGCTGTACTGCGTACATATGATCATAGCTCTACTGGGTTCAGTGAACTTTACTGTTCAGTATGTTCTCGTTTCTCTCCTAGACTGGAACTTCAATCTGCTGGACTTTTTCGTTGTTCAGAGACAGGAATTAAATTCCAGGTGACTCGTCCGGTGACCATTGTATATGAACTGGAGTCCTGGCGTAAATATGGAGCCCTAATCCGCAATCTACAAAGTGAATTTGAGATATTAGGTCCTCTCTTCAACATAAAATCTGATCTGGAACCTGGTGTGGTCTCTGCGGTGTACCTGCCCCATTGTTTGTGCTTAAAAGGTAATATTAAACTTTCCAGTCAGCCTAAATTCTGATTCTTTTATCTGTCAGGATCAAACTATGGGAGCTGCCATGACTGGCTAATGTTTGAAGGTATAAGGTATGGGGATGTGTGTGTTCATCAAGTGTCACAGGACATTACAGTCTGCATGTTTGTTCCAGCTCAGTGGTGGAATAGGTAGTGAAGCCAAGATCTGGAACTTTGGTTTTAGTACTTCAAAAAAAGTCAGCAGGTTCCTTTCAATTCCTTTTTTAAATCTGGTTTACATTTTAGAAAGTAAAAATGGAAGTAATGACACTGTAGAGCAAAGAGGACCTCACCACTCCAATTCCTCGGCCGCCTCCAGTATTCTCCAGGTGCTGGTGAAATAGGTGCATTCTCACCTTAAAATACAGTATAATACAAATAGAATACACATCCAAAGAGCTCCAATGTATCAGGCTTTTATTGAAATCCATAATAACAATGTCTAGACTGTTGTGCACCAGCACCACAATGACAATGTTGTTGTAATTATTCCTTTGGACATAATTATAATGTAAAATCAAGTGTCCACTATTGGAACATTCTGGCTGCGTGGAATATGAAGGTATAGTCTCTTCATCTGTCATTGGTCTGTCCTGCTCCAGTTCATCCAAAGTAGAATTCTTTACAATGCTTAGAGGTGACTAGAGTTGTTTGGGGTTTACCGCTCAGCTACCATGGAGCCAGGAACACCACAATGATGTGTGTGGGGCGGAGACAGCTTCTGACAGATATGGCTATGAGAGAATCTGCAGCACGATCATGGCATCCATGCAATACACTTAAAGAGACAGACGGTGGTTTCCTCCTAGGTACCTTCTATGGGTTATTATGATTATGATCTATGATTACCTACATGTACAGTGCAATATTTACAGTAAAATTACGGGAATGTGACATCATTATGATGTCAGAAGGGGAGTTGAGTGACTCTTTGATTGGTTTATGGTTTTGGGACACTGAGCCTAGAATATTGCACCTTTTCACAATATTCTCATTTTCTGAGATTGTGGATTGGGGATTTTCATGAGCTGTAAGCCATAATCATCACAATGATGACAAATCACGGCTTGAACTATCTTGCTTTGCATGTAATGAGTCTCTCTCATATATTAGTTTCACCTTTTAAGTTGCATTAGTGAAATAAATGAACTTTTGCACGATATTCTAATTATTCGAGTTTCACCTGTATATATATATATATAACTATCTATATATCTATCTATCTATCTATATATATATATATAGATAATCTGCACTTGTGTTGCTGGTGATCACGCTTTGTTAGCCTGAAGAAGGGACCACAAGGTTCCGAAACATCGCTTCACAATGTGACACGACTATGGTCAATAAAGAAGATTGACTAAGAATTTAATTGGAGTGCGAGTGACTTTCTACCGATTTGCATCTGACTTGCAGAGGCATCTGCAGTGACTTTGGCACCCACCCTACATTAAAGGGTTTATTTCTGGTCAGGAGTGCGATGGGAATGTATCCTCTATTAAGGCATTCCAAAATGGGGGCAATTTACATCGCTGGATGGCGTGATAGACGCTGGATTGACATTGTGGGACTTTTTTTTAAATAAAGGGTCTGGTAGGACTCTGAGGGGGAACCCCACACTTTGTTTTTGGCGGGGGGCATTGTGGGTCCCTCCTAACCTAAAGGGTCTGGTATGAGTTAGGTGTGGGGGGGGGGGCGCACTCTGTTTTTCTATTATTATTTCTGTGAAGAGCTAAACAGTTTTGTGTATTCTGTGACAGCTGTCAGCTTCTATGTTTACATTCGGTATGCGTGTCCCAAATGTCAGCAAAGAAGCAAAGAGCTGTTACAGAATGACACAGACACACAACTCTCAGCTTCTTTTTTTGTTTATATTTTGTAACAGCTCTCTGATACTTTGTTGTCATTCGGGATACGAGTCCCGAATGTGAACAAAGAGGCAGAAACGCCGGAGAGCTGTTACAGAATGACACACACATGCTCTTCAGCTTCTTTGTTCCATTCCGAATGACACATGGATATATCCTAATTTCGTTATCAAACATTCAGATATGTTCGGATTCCTTATTTCCGCCATTGTGAACACAAGGAATCACACATACGTAAAGCAGAAAAAGGCCACATTTTTCCAGGTCTGTGTAAAGAAAATATATATTGGCTTCTAACATGGTAAGGCTTGCAAAGAAAAATAATGTATCCGTCCTCCCCTGACAGTGTGTCTGTATCATATACTATAAACTTTTTTTTTTCTAATTTAATTTGTAGGTTTTAAAGAAGACACATCGGGTATTAAATGTGCTCACCTCAAAGATAATATCACCTTGGAAGCACCAACTAGAGTTGAGCTGTACTATGTTATCCTGGAGAATCCAACCTTCTCCCCTATTGGAGTCCTTTTATATCCATTACTGTGGTTAAAGGATGAAATAGCAAAGTTCATACCCTTTCATGGTATGGCTCTTATCTACTGGAAAATATCCGTTATGGCCAAACTAGTTGAGAAGTTCAGAATCCATCTCTATCTCATGCCCTGCAACCTCTCAGTTGAAAAGGTAATTCACTTCCATTTAATTATTTAGTGTGATATTGTGATTTGTCGTCAATCATTTGTTCAGCCAGCAATCATTTAAAGGGCATGCATGTATTGTTTCCTCATCATCTATTTCCTGTGGTAAGTGTATGAACACTTTTTCCTTCTACTGTAGGACACCTCCTTATTTATGTGGATGTATTCAGGTGCCCCTAGATAAAAGACAAAGGTCTGCATATCCAGCCATTTTTGGGGGGGACTTAGAGATGACAAAACATCTGTGAGGTGCCCACAGTGAACACTAGCAGGAGTTCATCACAGGGAATTTTTTATCAGACAGGATAGAAAAACTTTTGATCTCTATAGTTTTTATTCATGAGTTGGTATTGGAGGTGTCTGGCAGTATTGATTTCTTCTCCCGTTGGCACAAGCAACTTTGTATTTATGCTTGAGGTGAACCTGCCTTTTTGGGGGCTTGGAAACCAACACTTATGCCTAAGGGTGGATCATTCCTGCATATCCTACTATCTATTACTGTCAGTGGCCAGCTTTAGCTTGCTTTTAGAGTTTATCATTGGGTGAAATGTAAAGAGTATGCCCCGGTGTGACGAACTAGGAGCGCAGAGAGAATACACAGAGGCAAATCACACGGAACCCGGCGTGCGGGGTGTTTATTGGGGAATTCAGGTGTACAAAGCAAGGTACAAAGGCCGGGGTTAGGTCCTGGGGGGTTGCAGGCCACGGGGAGGGTCCACCCAGAAGGTAGGCAACGGGCCAAGGAAGGAGTAGATCCAGAGTCACAAGGCTAGTAGTCCAGGGGTCAGAGGTGCAGCAAGAGGTAATCCAACAGGTAACAAGGCGTGTGTGAGTACATCCAGTATGGGTACAACAACAGATCCCAGCAGTCCTCAGGCAATACCAAACTTTACCCTCAAATTTCTTTCTTCCCCTCTAGATCATGTCCCAGTATTATATTGCAAATATACCTTGTGTCCGTAGTAAAAAAACAGCTCTTATTACTCCCTGTTAAGTCATCAACAGGATTTTAGGGGCAGTTTCTATTAACATGGGTATCTCCTCCCCTTCCCCTGAACTATATCTCCTAAGAGTCACACTTTGTGTGCGCAGGATCTTGGAAGTCAAAGTAGAAGCATTGTATATGAATCAAAAAAATATATATATAGGTGTTTATAATCTTTAGTGCATAATCTGTTACCATACCATGGTGGTAGCCAGTGAAATATTAAATACCAAATTTCACTTCGTGCAAAAGTGCAATGAAATAATAAACCTTATTATGATAAAATTCCTGGTTACAATCAATCAGTAAACGTGCATCAAATCAATTCAAAAGGTCATCTATAAAAGTGATAAAACATCAAATCAACTCAAAGATCATCTATAAAAGTGATGAATAATCAAGTGAGTCCAAACTGTTATCAAGTCCGAAATATATATAATATATTGATGATGAAAAAAAATAAAAAAAAAGGGTGCTTAATAATCTTTCTCCCACACCATGTGTTCACGACAAAACTCCCCTCTGGGGTGCGCACTCACCAAACCATTATTGTTTGTAGGCAGTAAAGAGATGAGAAGCCGATATGTAGTCCCAGTAAACGTTTACTGGGACTACATATCGGCTTCTCATCTCTTATTTCGGATTTAATAACAGTTTGGACTCACTTGATTATTCATCACTTTTATGGATGATCTTTGAGTTGATTTGATGCACGTCTAGTAATTGATTGTAACCAGGAATTTTATCATAATAAGGTTTATTATTTCATTGCACTTTTGCACGAAGTGAAATTTGGTATTTAATATTTAACTGGCTAACACCATGGTATGGTAACAGATTATGCACTAAAGATTATAAATACCTATATATATTTTTTTTGATAACACGTTCTTTTGATAATACGTAGTTACACATTTGATAGTTCACCCATTGGTTGACCCCGAACGCTGCACACTCATTCATATACAATTTGACCCCAGTGTCCCTAGCGCAGCAGCTTTTACCATACATATATGAAAGATATATGTACATATATTTTAATCCATAAGCGCGGATTTTACATATTTTATCAAGTAGAAGCATTGTTTTGCTGTAAAACAAATAAATGTATGCATGTGGAGTGGGACAAAGAAGGGTGTGGGGAAAGCAGAGCTGACAATGCTTGTTAACATTTTAGTGGAGCAAGGGAACTGTGCTGTAAGTCTATAATAGGAAGTTAGGAGCTTACTGGCTTTTTATCAGATCACCAGGTATTTTTCTGTACTTGCAGCGTTTGTAAAGGGATAAAAGGTGGTCAAATGTAAGTATTGCGGAGATGTTTTTATTTTGCCCTAGCATACAAATTAAAGAAAAAAATGCAATTTCCACAAATTTACAGTAGTTGTAATTTGCTTACATGGATTCCACTTTCATTTTCCAATGCCACATTATTGACATTGTGCAGCCATTTGCCATTGTTTACAAGCGTTAGGCAGCTTCAGCCTCTGTGAAACCCCATCTTCAACAGTAGGCTAATGGGAGACCTGGAGCTGAGAGGACGTGCTTCCCATCATGCAGTTCTTCATTCTCCCCCACACACCACCATGTCCCCGTTCCCATCAAACCATTCAGTGGAGTGATGTGTGCCAATATGGTACTATCTGTCACCAGCTTCTCTTCCTCATTCTCGCTTGTGCAGAAAGAACACAACTTGTCAGCAGGATTTTTACAAGTGTTATTGCATAAGAGTGGTTGATGTGGCCTTAGTTCAGCTGTCATCACCTATCAGTTAACCATTAAAAATTGGCTCTGGACATCTGTGCTGCTATATAATGCTGAATGAGTTTCAGCCTTCCTTCCTCCAACTCCTTTCCCCAGCTAGTAATATGGGTCTGTGAGTGGAGGAAACATTCTGACACTCATTACTTGGGGGTTTAACAAAGCCAGTTGAGCGGATGGCGTAGCAGCCACTCTCCCTCTGCAGCCAACTCCATATGTTCTCTGGCATGCTGCCTATAACACAACATCTCAGTGCTAAGATCCCAATTCCCAAGCTGGTAGAACAGCAAGGCAGGCTGGAACAAGGAGCCAGGGGATGATGGCTGCAGGTGGCATCACCAGCGAGATAAGGTGCTATGGGAACAGTAGGACGACAAGTGACATCTACATTGCAATGAAACAGACCAAGGAGGAGGATTGCAAAGGGCATCTCAATTTTACTGAAGGCACTAGGGAGAAGGAGGGAACATGCCTGTGCTTTTTTGCATGCTGAATGCAAGGGTGGATGGGAAATTCAGTCCAAGTGCAGTGGTGTGATGATGCTCAACTTTCTGTAAGACACAACTGCTTGTTGAAACTTTTGAGGAGGTTCTATGGACTTATCTGGGAGGATTTATTGCCCAAAGAGTGGCACAAAAAGAGAGCTAGCAACAACATTGTTGAAAAAGAAGCTTATAAAACCAGTGAAGCTCTGAAAGTACAGTTTATTCACCAGCTTTAAAATGTAACATGTGCCATTTAGTTTAAAATATAAAAATGCTGCACCACAGTATTAATGTCCAAAACGAGTTTATCCCAATGTAAGGTCAGGCAGTGACTGTATAAAAGGTCAATGCATTTCGAGGGTTAGACCATGCCCCCATTCATCATGGCTTAGGGTGGAAAGAAGATCTGCATGCTGGACTTAATATTCAGTATGTACTTTATGTTCTAGAGGAATTGACCTATTGGCACGCTTGTCAGCAGCTGATGGTTGCAAAAACTCTCTCTTCAAATACAGTCCAACGTGGCCTTGGAAGCACCTTGGACAACAGGAGCCTCCAGCCTAGTGTTTAAACATTGCACATCACCATTACTCCCATACCACTTGGTGAAAACATGAAAAGCCATGATGAGCCATTCATCTATTCCTTCAATGTAATTTTTTATTTCAGCTCAAATCTTTATTAGTAAAATAGAACTGTTAATGTTTTTTTCTGGTTGCTCACAGGATATTAACGATCATGAGAAGGGCCTGGGCTATGACAGAATATACAAACCTCACCAGACAGCCTCTATGTACAACAAGAGTACATATAATGTACACACATCTCAGAATGCTCGTGTGTGGCCCCAGGTAACATTGATACTGATATTCTGTTATACTTTTGTTATAAGCAAAATACAAAAAAATTTGAGTTCATTTTAGACATTGACTGGGTCATTGTATGTGAATACTGGAGTACAAGGAACAAAAGCGAGAGAAATAAGTATATTAAAAACAGCTAAAAAAAACGACTAAAAACAGCTAAAAATGCTCTTTCAAAAATCGTGCGGAAACCACGGTGAAACGCCTCTGCCCTGGTGTGAATGGCGCCTGAATGAGGCCTAACACTTGACTTTAATACTGCCACACCAATGAGAGGCTGAGGAAAGGGGGATTATATAAAAAAAATTAAGGAACGCTAAACTGTAAATAAGTGATTTATGTTATAAATGGTTGTTGCGCTGTGTTGGTGTTTGTGTTGTGATAAAATGATACCGGCGTATATTTAATTACAGCACAAGGTATCACAACGCACGACAAAGCGTCACAAAGCTTTGCCATGCGCTGCCACAGTTCAATTAATGTTGTTTTACAAAAGCAAAAAAATCATGCACTGCGATGCATTCTAACAACGCACTGCAGCGCATGTGCCTGGCGTACACCACAATATGGTGCATGTGTATGTTATGTGTGTGTGGGGGAGGGGTGGTTGTGTTTTTTTTTTATTTACACATTTTTAATTTATTTTTTAATTATTATTTATTATTATTTTACTGTTGGGGGGCTTCAGGAAAATATTAGGTGTCTAAACAGACCCCTAACATTTCCCTTTTGAAATAGAAAAAGACATTGAGGACACAGAGTCCACACAGAGTCCTGAATGTCTTTTTCTGCAGCCTCAGCACCCAGTGAATGGGAAGCACTCAGTACAGAGGCTTCCCATTCATTCACAAACTGCTGATAGTAAGATATATACTATCAAGCAGATTCTCAATGGGGAGGAGCCTCTGTACTGAGCGCTTTTCCCCATTGAGAAATTCATGAATGAACAGGAAGTGATGTAAATCACATCCTGTTCATTCATAACTGGGGACACATAGTACTAAGTGTCCCCCGTTATTTACAAATACTGGAGTGATCAGACGATCGCTCCAATGTTTGTGCTGCACACGGAGGATCGGTAAATATCAATGATACTTACCGATCCTCCGCTCGGCCACGCACAGAGCCGCTGTCATCCTGAAACTGACAGGAGGACAGCGGCTCCCCTCTCCTCCCCGCCCGCCCCTCGAACATCATGTCCTCAATGTCTTTTTCTATTTCAAAAGGGAAATGTCTGGTGTCTGTTTAGACCCCTAATATTTCCCAGAAGCTCCCCCCACCCCCCAACAGTAAAATAATAATACATAGTAATTCAGAAATAAATAAAAAATGTGTAAATAAAAAAAAGCACAACCCCCCTTCCCCACATAACATACACATGCACCATATTGTGGTGTACGCCAGGCACATGTGCTGCAGTGCGTTTTTAGAACGCATCGCAGTGCATGATTTTTTTCTTTTGCAAAAAAACATTAATTTAACTGTGAGCGAGCGGCAGGCGGGGAGGAGAGCAGAGTCGCTGTCTTCCTTTCAGTTTCAGGACAGCAGCGGCTCCCCTGCAGTCCTCAGTATTGCTCAGCAGCTTTCCTCAGCTCTAAGCATTTTAATATTCACCCCTCGTGGGTTACTTTCTCTCTCTGTCTCTCTGAAAGGTATCTCAAGGTCACCAAGCATCTTGACCTCTCTCAGCCTTCCTGGCTGTGTCACCTGTGCATGCGCATGCAGCAGAGTCTGCCTTTGGCCCTGTGCCTCCTGCACACCCACAACTCTGACTCCTGGGTGGAGTTCTCCTGTGTCCCAGGTGGAGCCCTGAACCCTTCCCAACACCTTTATTTTAAAGTCTGAGCACACCTGTGCCATGAGCAGGCGCTGGACACGGAAATATGGACTCGGAAATGGAGATTACACAGTGGCATTGCCACGTACCACCACTAATATATATATATATATATACGCACAGAAGAAAGAAATAAAATTCTGTCAGAGGTTCTGGCCTTCCCCACTAAAGAAAAGCATTTTTATTTCTGTCTTTGTTGCTGCTGGAAGGTTCCCCTCTCTGGGAAAGGAAAAGAACTGAAAAACCCTACATGACAACGTGTGAATATATTCTATTTTATGAAGGTGCCCTGCTTTGCACTAAATATTTCTTGATTGTCTAATCTCAGACGTTGCTGTTTCGGTGTAGCTACGTATCGGAGTTGTATCCCTACACAGAGATCACTGCAGATGGAAAGAAGGCCAACAAAGGCATTGATATATCTGTACAAGATGGAGACATTTCAATATGGCGAGCAGAGTTGGACAGAGGTAAGATGGAACATAAATGGTATAAGCAAGATTAGTCTAAATACTTGAAATGAGCACCAGAGACCTGAATAATGAACTGTGCGTCCCATTACTCCCCAGATATTCATCCTGTCAGTAGAACTTTGTCACAATAATACAGGCAGCCCCGCATCCAGAACCCTGGTGTATCCAGCCTTAGACCTCAAGCTGGACCCGGGAACCATGTTTCTTTTCATTTTGAAGAGAGTGGAAAGGTTAGAACCTCTCCGATTTTTATTGCTGGCTGTATATGCATTAAGCAGATTTCCTCTCACTACTTGTCCCCATAAAAGGAAGTCAGAAGTGATGGGAAATCTCTCCAATAAAGGTGGCCATACACTTTACAACCATCGCAAGACCTTAGTCTTGCGATGGTTGTAAAGTAATTAAAAAAACGTACGATCTGCCCATCTTGGACAGGCAGAACGTACTTGCGATCATCGCAAGCCCGCCCCCCTGAGGGGCGGGCTTCCGATGACCGCAATGCTGAACGGGCAGTGTGCGCGTGCCCACACCGGCCCGTGCGGCATTGATCTTACGATCATGCTAAAAAACAGCCGAAAATCATATGATTCTCGGCTGGTTTTCTAGCATGCTCCTTAGACAAAAGACGTGCGACCGTACAGTAAAAACGGTCACACGCCTTCCATACACTTTGCGATTATCGTACGATCGCGGGATTTCCCGCGATTTATCGTGCGATAATCGCACAGTGTATGGGCACCTTAAGAGTGTTCTTCAAAGGACTTACCCTTATCACAGGCAACCAATTAAGACTGATAACAGCAATTTTATTTTCTAGGAGACATCATGGACCTGAAGTCTTCAATGTCCACACTAGTTTATAAAGGTATGAAGGTATTCATGTAAAAGATACATTTGTGGTTTTGTAGATCTCCTTCTAGTCAACAGAAATGAAACAAAAATAAAACAATTAAACAAAAATACAAAGCTTTTTAAAAAAAGATTGCGTGTGCTGCCAGATGTGAACCTGGCCAGGAGACAACCATATGTAATTAAAGCTAATGGCTCTGTTGGAAATGAATCCCTGTTTTCACATGAAGCACGAATCAATAGAAGACATCAGGTTACCTAGAAGACTAAAAACCAGCCACATGTCTTTTTACCCGACATGACCCCGTCTCTTATATTTGACCAAAAAATTACATAGTTACATAGTATTTGAGGTTGAATAAAGACACATGTCCATCAAGTCCAACCCATTGTGTGTGTGTGTGGGTGTAAAGATCCCCGCGTCATCTCGTTTTTAGGAGTACTTGTACCCTTGTATATTACCGTTTCTCAGGAAATCGTCCAAAAGCCTCTTGAATGATTCCAGACTATTAATTTAACCCGGGCAGCCATCAGAAATTTTGGGGCCCCTTACACGGCTTTAGGCCAGGCCCCTCCGCACTGCGCCCCCCTACACCTATGCCCCTCTCGCACCACCGCCACACTGAGCCAG
Organism: Nanorana parkeri; assembly: GCF_000935625.1. NCBI lineage: Eukaryota > Metazoa > Chordata > Amphibia > Anura > Dicroglossidae > Nanorana > Nanorana parkeri. Next base: position 80,732 of record NW_017309021.1, read on the forward strand.
TCAATCGATTAGCGGCGCCGATGGGGCCCCAGCCTGCAACGATGCTGCTGGATTGGCAATGCTGGAGCCCAGCGCTGCTAGGGCCAGGCCTCCTCCTCGCCTGTCACCAGCGGCCGATACTCATGTAAGGGTCCCAGACGGGCTGCCCGGGCCCCTTAAATGAGTATCGGGCGTACCCCCCTGATGGCAGCCCTGGGTTTAACACCGCGGTCATCAAGCGGTTAATGAAAAAAGTTTGAGAGTTTAATACTACTTGAAGCACACCTCCCAACCAACAATGAACCACATGCGATGACACTCTGTACAATGCCACCTACAGTACTGTTCACCACAACTACTTGTTACATTGCAAGAACCTGGTATATAAATCCGTATCACTTGTTTCCCTCTCTCCTTGTGTCACGGTAATAATTTAGTTATTGTAGCTAACTTTTATAAACACATTTGATATTTGTGTCAAACAAATGCTGATCATTTTTACCATTTAAACTTGTTTAAGAGTTATTTTAATTTTTAGGTGTCACTGGGGGTATTGCGGGTCAATCATGGGAGGAGCCAATTTCCACCAGGTAAATATTTCCTGACATCTGTGTCTGACTTGTTGATTCTATTGTTCATCCACTGGAACCCATTACATTGTTTTCCTTAAAGAATGTCAAAATTCGCTGTTGCATAAATAAAATAGTGAAAGGCTCTGATGTTTTTGGGCAATACTGAGGCGATAACTTTTTTTTCTGGGTTTCGTCAGCTTTGGTTAAAGGCGCGTAGTCCACATTGTTTGATACCATCTATATTAGGGGTGTAGCATGAAACCTGGTCTAAAACCCCATCCCCGATACCAAGTCCACCCCGCCAACCTGGATCGCAGAGTGCATCTCATAGGGGAATCATGCTTTTTTTTTTTTGTATGTGGGGCGGCTGTGTGTGGCTCCACCCACACGGTCATTCCATTCAGACCAGGAATTGTTTACTAACAATGATTACAAGTCTGTACATGCCTATGAGTATTGACTATAAGTAACTAATTCATCTACAATACACTCATCATGGTTGCAGTGCTCAGCAGCTGATGCAAAAATGTAGTAAGTGCATGTTTTTTATTATTTCAATGTTTGTACCTTCAATACTTTTTTTTTAAAAAGGTGGACTATGCCTTTAAATGTAAAAAGAAAAAAAAATGGGCTACGGTCCTTTATATGGCAGTTATGCTTTTCTGGCTTTAGTCCAGTCTTGGACCCCATGACATTTTAATGGCAAAGTGTACCTGCAACTGAAATATTCATGTTATACTTTTTTTTTTTGTCTTGCTGTTAAACACCTTCTTTCCTATGTGGCAGGCGGAGCACAGATAAGCTGCGTTCAAATCCAGTAAAAGGTAAACTGACACCAGTGATGTAACTGTGCCAATAACAGCCCACATGGCTGCTAAGGGGTCTTGTGGTGGGAAAGGGTCCCATTAGGGAGACTGATGAGGCAAATTAAACCTAAACATGAGTGAAGAGCTGATATCAGATGCACAGGAGTTGTCATCAGGATTGTCGGTAGTCACTGATGCCCCTTGCCTAACTAGGGACGCCCCGATAACACTTTTTCAAGACCAAGTACAAGTACATCCCCGCATGTACTTGCCGATACCAATTACCGATACTTTTACTTAAAGGGACAGGTGAGATTTTAAAAAAACAATGCAGACTAATGATTTTAGGCCAATTTCTTTATGATTACGAAGAACTTTAATATAAGACTGTTTTAGAACAATTAAACATTTGTATTTGCTTTCACACAGCTGTAGTGAAACTACAAATCCGATCATGCATCTGCCTCTGGGATCATTTAACCTATTCATGTTTTCAACCGCGATCGTGTGGGACCGCCCAGGCGGTATTGCGGCGGGAAACTGTGCGATCTGATTGGCCCGAATGGAGTGCCATTAGAAAATAATGGCACTGCCAGCGCGATCAACGGTGGTGTGCGATTCCGTGTCACGGATCCCACACCACTGCCGATTGCGCTGGCAGTGCCATTATTTTCTCTTTTTTTTTTTAACAATGAATTTATTAGGTTTTGTCAATAGAACATAATAACAAAAATAATACAACATAGATACAGACATATAGAAAATAAAATCTTGCTATAAATACATAAACAAAATCAGTATATAGAAGGTAAATGGTATGTTATATTGTTATAAAGCAGTGTTCCAGGTATATGGAAGAAGTCAAAATTAAGTGAAATTGCAGCCTTAATAAGTAATTAGCAAGTGCCATAACTGGAAGAAGTAGTCATATATAGAAGCATACCTCTATAGGAGAGAGCCCTAATGCAGTACATATTCAGGACAGTAAGTGGAGGAAGTAGTTAATCCGGGATCCTCTCAAATGATCTCTGAAACGCACTGTTCGCCGTACGCTGCGTCGTATGGGATATGGAAGCCGAAGGCCTGTTTGAACACCTTTGCTGTCTGCAGTTAATAAGATAAAACGTCTCCAATTCGCACAGGAACACAGGGATTGGACAGTCGAGCATTGGAGGTCATGTGGTCCGATGAATCGCGTTTCCAGTTGCATCATGCAGATGGCAGAGTGAGAATTTGGCGGGAACAGCATGAAAGCATGCGCCCCACATGCATGAGTACAACCCTTCAAGCTGGTGGGGGCAGTGTTATGGTTTGGGGCGTGTTTTCCTGGCATGAAATAGGGGTAGAGCGAAGGCCCTCAGATCCAATTTGTAAGTTTTAGAATGAGAAATGAATGAATACCTTAATATCCATTCTGATAGCAGTTTGCTCAATCCCCCTCACAGGGTTTGATGAGCCAGTCCTCCAGCTTTTTTAATAAATTCTCAAAAAGAAAGAAAAATCTGCATTCCAAGGAATACAAACTGTGTACATCAGGTATATGAGCCGCTGGCCTGAAGACTTATGAAAAAAAAATTGCAAAGAAAAAAAAACACGAGGACTTGGGGCAGAAGGGGGAGGTTTCAATTGGCATGAATTCTGAACCCAAATCCTAAAACAGACCCTGCTTAATTAATAATAGAGTTGGAGGAAAATGTTAAAGACCAACTCCAGGGAAAAAAATGAGATGTAGCTCCCTGGCCCACCAGACATACTCTATGAGCTTGTATCACAATATTTAATGGTTTGCAAGAACGCAATTATTTTACTATATAGACTGCCACCAAAGTCTGACCCACGAGAGTCCATGTATGACTGTTGTACAATTGAATGGATTGCACACTTTGCTCACATATATATTGTTATATCATTTCAGGTGAGCACTTTGTGATTAGACACAGAACAGACCTGATAAGCAGAGTGCCGTTGCCAGACCCCATATTGGATGAGCTTAGATCACATAGGATTTTATCTGATGAAGAATACGATACTGTACGCAGTGAACAAACCTCCCAGAACAAGATGAGGAAACTCTTTGACTTTGTCAGATCTTGGGGGAAAAGAGAAATGGATACGCTGTATAAAGCTCTCAGGAAGCACAACGGTCCACTGATCAGAGACCTGGAAGAAAAGATCGAGTAGAGGCACAGGACACTAAATCTTTACACCACAAAATAAATGTATCATCGGGCAGAGCGTCAGGAATAACAACTGTACTATGTGTTGTAAAGCAATCTTCTTCAGTCCAACTCGGCATTTTATTAAAAAATTGCATTTTACAGATGTGACATTTACCAATCTTTACTAATGAGAGCAGCAGCCTGGACTCACCATAGAGTGAAACGCCTGGAAATGTTAATTTTGCCTACGCAGTACCCTAATGGCCATTTCCATACAGACACACAGAGCAGAACAAGGCACGGTGAGTCAGTATGAGGGGAGATCAGCAGTAGAGAGACCACAGGCAATACTGATGACTATCCTCTGTCCTTTCCCTGGCCGTTTTTGGGCTCAGCTTCCACAGTTTAGGTTCTTTTAAATCAGGGGTAGCAAAACTCCGGCCCTCCAGCTGGGGTGAAACTACAAATCCCCTGATGCATCTCTCTTCGGGAGTCATGTTTGTGGCTGTGGGAATCTTGCAATGCCTCATGGGATTTGAAGTTCCACCACAGCTGGAGGGCCGGAGGTTTGCTACCCCTGCTTTAAAGAATGTTCTGTTGACATAACCAATTTGAACACATCTACTAGCAGCTCCATCCTATGAGGATGCATTGGTTTCTATTTGAAGGGGAACTGTAATGGTTCTGGATCCATGCGATTTTTAGAAATATACATTTTAAGATGATCTTTTATACATCATCATTTATATATTTACAAAAACAAATCTTAGTTTTACAAATAAAAACATTTAATTCAGTGCAGTACAGAAATTTATCACATAGCCATCTATACAGAGCAATTTGGGAGAGGAGACTGCTCTGACTCATGGGTAAAATATGTCCAACATTCAGTTAGGGATGTCAGAGGGTCACAGCAAAGTTGTGATCCAGTGCCTCAAAGGAACTCTTCATCACCCCTGCCTGTGTCTTAGATAGTTGTACCAGGATAGGGGTCCCCATTGGAGATCTCCCTTCACTAGTGACTAGTTCATTAGTGGCTATTTACCACCGAGGTGGTTTCTAGATTACCACTCGTATTACTATAAGTGGAATTTCAAGGGGATGTCTTTTTACCTGTTTTTAGATGTCTTGTTATATTGGATCTTATGCGTATTTTTCTTTGTCATTAAATATAGTTTTTTTTATACATCATTTCCATTTCGTGTCACCTGTTTACCTGATCAGCTCCAATATAGGGATTTCTTTGTTTGGGGAACCTTCTTTTTTGAATTAGATCTCCCTTCACCCCCCTGTTCTGGTGACAAATGTAACATTTTGGATTTCCTATCACATTCTGATAAACAGAGATCGTGCCCCTCATCTCCAGTGCAGACATTGAAAGGATTGGCACCCATGTCAGGTTTTTATTGCTTTCTAACTCCATTTAAAACTAAAAAGTTTGGGCTTTAGATACATTTTAACTTTGGAAAAAAGATTATAACTAGGGATGCACCGATACCGAGTATTTGGGCGAGAACTCGTACTCGCTCAAATGCTCCGATGCCTAGCCCGATACCGTAGTTTCCGGTATCAGGAAACCGGGCAGTGAGTCATTACACGCTGCCCGACTCCCTGATTGTCACTTGTGACAAGGGAGCATGGAGCCGGGCTCCATAGCCAATCAGGAAGCTCGGCAGCGTGTAATGACTTGCTGCCTGGTTTCCTGATTGGCCGGGAAGCTGGTCAACCAGGAAGCCAGGGCGCCATGTAATGACCCGACACCCGGCTCTCTGATTGGCCGGGAAGCCGGCTTCATGCTCCCTCATCACCTCGTGACGGGGGAGCATTAAGCCGGCTTCCCGGCCAATCAGGAAGCCGGGTCCCGCGTCATAACACGGCGCCCAGCTTCCTGATTGGCCAGAAAGTCGGCTCCATGCTTTGTCGTCATGTAGTGACGGGAAGCATGGAGACGGCCTCCCTGCTAATCATAAAGCCAGGCGGCGAGTCATTACACGCCGCCTGGCTTCCTTAATGGGACTTCCGGTATCGGTATTGGCGGTTACCGAAAAAAAAATATCGGTACTCGTGCTCGATATTGAAAAACCGGTATCGGTGCATCCCTAATTATAACTTTCGCTGTTTAGATACATTTTATAGGAGAAAATGACAGACCCATCAATTTGTGTAGCAAGTAAGTTGCGCTCGGTCTGAGTGAATGTGAATTCTATAATTGTGATTAAACAATCTCTTAGTTCAAAGAGAAAAAATACTGTGTGCGAATACCGGAAATCAATATCGCGGCATGAAACAGTGAAATGTAACAATATTAAAATAAATTGTGAAAGTATCAATCACAGCCTGGTGTGTCATTGAGCGTTCATGCGTGCTAAGCGCACTCAATTTAGCCAAACAAACACTCTAGTGTTATAACCATATACCAGGAAGCTTTTTTTGCAATACGTGTGTGGATGACCAATGTCATAAACTTGCCATATGTGACGTCAATGCGGTGAGCAGAAAACAGTTGGAATATCCTAATCACAAAGAAAACAGCGTGGTGAAAATCTAAATATTATACACACACCTATATATTGTCATATTGAACCAATAATAAATATACAGTGCAACTCAGGTTAGATCATATCACACCATAACTTACCTGATTTAACCATTAAAAAGTAGGGAGAAGATATTTCAGATATCGCCCACCCCCATTTTATTGCTTTTGGAAGTCCCTGTTATCTATGAATTGCCTGTGTCCTGTACAATCAAGGAGACGGGATTTTTGACGTGCCAGTGAAATCCGTGTCTTGGAATGCAGTACAGGACCCCGCACCCTCCACCATTTATGTAACCAAGAACAAGACACAGGAGACCCCAAGTCTTTGAGGGATTCCACTCTCTCACATAAGAAAATCACGCAGAGGACTTCATTCACAGCAATAACTTTATTATATATAAGAGACATGATGAAAAATCGGGGGGTCAGCAGATGTGAACCTCGAAATCTATAAAAGCTGGGAATGATGGACTCGGTAAGCAGATCAATAGTTGCTCTGGTTGGGCTGGTCTCGCCTGTATCCTCTCCTCATGTAGCCGCCCTCTTTCCGTTGGTAGGAATCTTTTTGGTCTAAAAATTTCAAAACAAGGACAAAAAAAGAAAGGTCAGACACATTCTTACTTACTCTTCTGTTTCCTGAGGAGCCATGAGGCTATAGGGGGCCATTTATAATGAATATATTTACTAAGGATGCACCAGTATATCCGAAGCCGAAACATATCGGCCGAAAATGGCACTTTTGGCTAAATGTCGAAAGTGACATTTTTCTGCTGATACATCGGCTGATACTTTCCTCTCTGCTGGGCGCTGCTCTGTGTCCCCGCGGGGAGGAGAGAAATTGACAGCCAGCCGAGCACTGCAGGAGGAGAGCACTGTGAGAGGCCGGTGTCTCTCCTCCCACACCGCTCAGCCTCCAGTGACAGATCAGAGGAAAGAGGTGTGTGGGCGGAGACAGCCGGCGCTGTCACAGGAAGCTGAGCTCTCCTCCTGCACTTCTTGCTCAGTCTCCTGTGACAGCGTGCCAGAGAGGAGAGCAGGTACAAGCAGTCAGGGATCGCTGAGTGTTTGTAAATAATTGAGGACAGAGTATGGTTACTATATCCTCAATTATGAATGGGAAGTGATCTACATCCCCTCCTACATCACTTCCTGTTCATTCATGATTGTGGTTATAGTAAACACACTCTGTCCTCATGTTATGAATGATCAGGAACACTCAGTATAGAGGATTCCTGATCATTGATAACTGGGGCTGCAGAAAAAGAGATTGAGGGCTCTGTGTCCTCAATCTCTTTTTCTATTTTAAAAGGGAAATATCAGGGGTCTGTTTAGACCCCCCAATATTTCCACGAAGCCCCTAAAAGTAAAGTAAAAAATACAAATATTTAATACAAATTGAATAAATATATGGATGCAACGATATATCGGCCGAAAATGGCACTTTTGGCATAATGCCGAAAGAGCCATGTTTCGGACGATACATCGGCGCATCCCTGCTTTCTTTTCTCCCCGCTGGGCGCTGCTCTGTGCTCCAGCGGGGAGAAAAGAAAGTGACAGCCGGCCGAGCGCTGTGAGCGGCCGGCGTCTCTACTCCCACACCGCTCAGCCCCCTATCACAGTCCGGCAGAGCGGTGTGTGGGCGGAGACAGCCAGCGCTATCACAGGAGGCTGAGCTCTCCTCCGTACACCGCTCGCTCAGTCTCCTGTGACAGCGTGTCAGAGAGAAGAGCGAGAGCAAACACTCAGTGATCAGTGATCAGTGATCGCTGAGTGTTTCTACATAATTGGGGACATGGTTACTATATCCTCCATTATGAATGAATGGGAAGTGATCTACATCACCTCATGTTCATTCATAGTTGTAGTTATAGTAAACATATCCCCTGATCTGCATGCCACCCTGTCGCCAGTTTTTCTGGTTCTGGGCTCCCAGAAGGGATCGATGAGCCCTGGATTCTAGGACAGGAAGCCTGTTACTGGCAGGATCACAAAATAAAAAAAAGGAAAAAAAGTTAACTAGTGCAGTCACCAGTGACGTAACAATCACCATAGCGACCCAGGCGGCCGCTATGGGGCACAGGGGGGCCCTGCCAGGACATCCCCCTGATGCGGTGCGGGGGGGAAAGACGCAGCCATTCACATGTGCAGCGGCGCGTACCTCCTCACAGCTGCTGAGTCGATGACAACCAGCAGCTTCGGGGGAGGTGGCTGGGCCCGTCGTCGGCAGCGATCAAGGAAGCAGGTCTTAGTGGGGCCCGGTGATCGAGGAGGTGGGGCCCAGTGACGGAGGAGGCGCAAGCAATCGTGGAGGAGAAGGAGGTGGACAGAGCATCGGCCAGACATGTAAGAGTGCTTGACAGCCCACCTGAGACCCAGCAGAGTCACCCTCAGGTGGGCTGTTTGGGTTATCAGGTGGACTTATCTAGAAATCACAGGGCCCCATACAAAATTTTGCTATGGGGCCCTGTGATTTCTAGTTACACCCTTGGCAGTCACTATTATCTTAGGACTGGTAAGCTGCAATAGATACAATTTTTGATCTTGGGTTTAGACACTTTAAACACCTGCTGTCCGGCCGTTGTAATTAAACGGCCGGACAGCGGCTTCATGAATGCGGGTGGGTGTTTTTAAACGTCCCCTCCCGCCCCGCTCGTGCCCGGCCGCTAGGCGGCGCGCACGAGCGGAAAATCAGCCTGGAATGTAAACATCTAGCGATGGCTGTTTACATACAAGCGTTTGGGCGTCTGTAGAGACGCCCGATTGCTTGTAATATGCGTGCGGGTGTGCGCCCCCTCCGTTGCAGCCGCTGCTGGCGATGCCGATCTCCGCTGTGCCCGGTGTGAGCCCGGGACCAGCACAGCAGCTCTGCGGCCGGAGATCAAACGGTCTCTGCTTCATCAGCTTCTCTGGGGGCCCCTAGGTGACATTAGGGGTCTTAAAGACCCCTGATGTCTCCATAAAGAGGACCTGTCACTGAAAATTGGCTATCACAAAGGTTGATTGTTAGTCCCCTACGTGATAGCAATACTGTAAAGTTAAGTGAAAAAAAAAGGTTTAAAAGAATTCATTACAAAAAAAAATGTAGAAAAATTAAAAGTCACATATAAAGGTAATAAAAAAATTAAGTCCCCTGCCCCCCACATACACATGCAAACATGCGTCGAGTGCACCTACGTGCGTAAACGACAATTACATTAATTACGCCGCACATGTTACATATCGCCGCGAATGTCGCAGTGAGAGCAATAATTTTAGGGCCATCAATCACTGATAACACTAACCAGATGAGCGGTAAAATCTTTTAAAGCGTCGCCTAAGGCCAATTTTGGGTGTGGTTTGGGGCAATTTTAAAGCTTGACACGTTTGGTGTCTATTTACCCGACGTGACGCCCGACTTTTATATTTTGCCAAAAATTTGGGTATTAATAATTGTTTTATAACATAACTTAAGGAAAACAGGTTTTTTTTGCTAATTTTTCCTTAATATATTAAATTAAATACCACCAAAAGAAAGTTCTATCTGTCCCCCAAAAAAGGGTATAAAATTCATTTCAGTGCAGCGTTGCATGACGGAATAAATGTCAACGTACGGCAGCGCTGAACACTGAAAAATGGCCTGGACAGGAAGCGAGTCTAAACACCCCTGCCAGCAAGTGGTTAAAGGAACCCTCTCCCCACTGCATGGTAGTGAATTCATCACTACCCCCTTGTCCTTGTGGTGACATATGACTGTGCAGCAAATGTAGGGGTATGGGTGAGTAGCTCCTGCCTGGGCTCCTGACTAATGAACAACATCACACTGGTGAACCTCACCCTGAGCTTTGAACCTTTCCTACCAGCCAAATAGCTGAGATGGCATAAATGCCTTCAGAAGCTTTCAAAATTTGTCAGAATGTGGCAACTGAGCATAAAAAATGTCATAGAGGTAACAACACAACTGAACTAAATATCAAATTTCAATACAGTTTATGTTCCCTCAAAGTACAACTAAAGACTGATTTACGAGAGTTTAGAGGAGAACTATGGGGTCAGGGCTTTTCCCCTTAGTTCTCCTAAGAGTAACGGGAGGACACAAACTAGTGAAAATACCTAATGATAACCTCATGATGATTTGTTTCCTCCTATAGAGAATGGGTTACTGAACTTTATTATCTCACAAGAGTTCATTATCAGTGTTCCTTCTGTCTGGGGGGAGGAATACGATGTAATAATTATCTTATTTGTTCCTTCAGGCTTCAAAAATGGAAAAATGAATCCATGTGATTTAAATGAGAACTATGGGGTCAGTGTTTTTCCCCATAGTTCTCCTTAGGGTAACGGGAGGACACAAACTAACGTCCTCCCGTTACCCTAGGCTCAGTATATAGGGAGCTACAGCTCGCGGTATATTGAGACGCCGCAGCCGGGATGGATCCCGACAATACTGTCTGGATCCACCCAGCTGCGGGATTGACAGCTGGCTCTGCCTATCCAGAGGCAGAGCCAGCTGTGCCCGCCCCCTCCCCCGTCCGCTCCGCCAGTCAGCACTGGAGGATCGGACAGGGGAGGGGGGGAATCCCTGCAGGGAGCCGTGAGTGACAGTCACGGCTCTCTGCCGGCACAGGATCGAGAAGTAAGCGAGCGCCGGTATGTGTTCGCGCTCACCTCCCGATCTACTGAGCCGACCCGTGACAGTCTCATTGTCACAGTTCGGCTCAGATTATGAGGCTGAGTGAAAATCACTTGTCTCATAATTCTCCTTTAAACAAGACCCAAATCCAGTTACTAAGTGATGCACAAGCCTCAAAAAGTTAACAAAAAACATCCTTTACCTTCCCTGACTGAGCCAAATCCTCCTTTATTTCTGTCACACGCTCCCCCCTCCCAGATATTGCAGATTACAGAGGGAGGGTTTCAGCAACAGGGACATAGCTGCCAATCCAGAAAAAGTGGATTAGGTGTGGAGAGGTGTTGACTGGCAAGCTGCAGGTTTGTGAATCAGCAGTGATAGCCGCACCCCCGCAAAAAGCACAACCTACATGAGAGTGGTAACCCTGTTATAAGTTCGGAGCAGAGTTTCCGCTCTTCTACCATTGGACTCTTCTGGTATTGGACTTTAAGCCCCGGTGATCTGCAGAGATGTCCATCTGCATCGCGGACAAACCTCCAACCATAGAACTCTTCACCTCTTATACTGTAACCAACTCACTGTAATATTTTTGTTTTGTTTGTAATAAGTTCTAGACACGTGCACTGGCAAAAAAATGTGTTTAGTTTCGTTTCATCTTCATTCGGATTTTCCATTATCTCGTTTTTCGTGATTCGGGTGCGAAAGTCAATTCGTTTCAGGATTTGGATTCAGACGGATTTTCGTTGCAGCAAAGTGACATTAGACAAAAAAAAAACAACACTTTTTATTTTACAGTCTGCAGAAGAGGAAAAAGAAGCGTGAGGTTCCCCTCCAATTGATAGCAGACCCTTTAGGTCTGGTAGGACAAGTAAAGGGTTTTTTCTAAAAGTGTGGTTTGTTTATTTACTTTGAATTTTAACCCTTTAGTGAATGGGTAGGGATACAAGTACCCCTTACTCATTCACAAGGGTGGCGGCATCTGGGTGCCCCCTTAATTAAAAGGGGTACCCCGATGCAAATAAGCCCCCTTGCCTGCAGTTATACAGCCAGGGCCGGATTTCCCACAACCAAGGCCTGGCCTTGGGGCAGCAGGGAGTAGAGGGGCACCAGGGGTGTGGAATTCCTATCTCCCGACGCCGGGCAGGTAGTTGTTTTCTACATTTAGCCCTGCTTTGGGCAAACAAAAAGCTACATGTACAGCGGGGAAGCCGCCGCTTGTTTTGTACAAGTGATCTTGCTGACTGCCACAGGCCTGAGGATCAGGTGAGTATTATCTGCTTTATTCTGGCCCCTAGAGAAAAAACAGCCCTTAACTTTTGCAGTGCCAGGGTCACCCCACTGCAAGGTGCAAGGAGTAATATTTAGATTTCCTGGAGTGCTTCTTTAATTTACTTCATGGTGTGTGCAGCAATTATATATGCTATATTCATTTTCTATGATGTGTGTTACATTTTTATTTTTTTAAAGTGGAGTTTCCTTTTAAAGATTGGTAAGCTGCAATATATTAAATTTTCTGGGTTTATAGACACTTTAGGACGCCCTTATAAACAGGTCAGTGTCCAACGGATGTCCTGCCGCACTCCTTACCGGAAACCCCAGGAGGTGGGTGCTGAAATAACTGCGGATGGCACTGCTGGGATCAATGAAGAGGGAAAATGTCACCAGCACACCAAACAAAATGGTCAAGTGTTCGTCTTTTATTGACATTAAAGCAACATTTCGGGGCCACGCAGGGTCACCTTCATCAGGCTCAGAAAGAAGAGCTGAGCCTGAAGGGGACCCTGCGCAGCTTATAAACAGCAATGAAATTCACACTCGGGGAATAAAGAGTTACAAGCTACCTCAGCAGCGGTGAATTTAACTTTGGTGCTGCCCTAGGCAAGGCAGCAACGCCGCCCAGCAGGCAAACGCCTTCGGAGCATTCGGATTCGGACGAACCTGCAAATTAACGAAATTCAGTTTATTCAGAGGGTCGTCCGAATCCGAAATAGCGAATTTATTAGATGCCCGATTATACCAAGATACACTCAAAGATGGCGGCGCGTATGAGCAGAACACACCGGCGGCTCATTTGGCCGCCGCTCCTTCTGCAGTTCCAGTGTGCGGTTTCAGATTTGGAGGCTCGTTGCCTCCGAATGCGAAACAGCCTAAACATTTGTTTTCTTTGAGGAAACAAATGAAAATGCTTTTCGTTTTCATTTGTTTAGTCAGAAAACAATTTTTTTTTGCTGTGCACATGTGTATAAAGCAGTAGAAGGATGACATCATAATTGAATGAAATCTAAAAAAATAAAAAAAATCTGAATACTATGACAGAGAGATCTGGACTAATAAGAAGTAACCAGTCAATGGTTGAACTCTACTAAAACTAAAGTAACAATTTCAGAAGGAAAGGCTCTCTAAATTTTGTCAGATTTTGTTTAAGATTCTTTAGCTACATACAGAAAGAGAAACTTGAAGAAGAAAATATTTTTTCTGAATGTAATTTAACTTTAAATTTAAAACAAGAGAAGAGAAATTTATGTGGTGTTTAAAAAAAAAAAAGCAGGTTACTGGAGACGAATGAAACTAGCATTATGAAGGTGGACCATAATAGTAGTATAGATACCAGATGGATACCTTTGGAAAATGCCTTTGAAAAAAATAGATCAAATAGGAAAAATAATAATGATATTAATAATAATTTTTAATGGTAAAAATGAGTTGGGCCTTTGCTGCACACTATTTTCCACACAGTAATGAGGCAGCATGCTGCATACAAAGGGAAACTTCAATGACTCAGCAACCGGTGTATGGTATCCACCCTAAACTTAAAAAAGGCCTTAGTAACACAAAGTAATGTAAAAATGGAAGGATGACCAGGGACAAAGCAGTGCAGTGCATTAGGGATTAGGGCACAACGTTTTCAGCCCAAAATTCAGAATTTAACCCGAGTACAAATCACGAAATTTAGACAAATCCAAACCTCATCCAAACTGAGGAGTGGGGAGGTGGGTTGGATCAGCTTAGTTTTTTTGTTGGCAAAAAAAAGGGTAACTTTAAAGAAAAAAAAAGCAGCAAGGTATATGTATACGGATGTAGGAAGCACTCAGATTTGATATATTCTTCTAGGCACACATCAGAATTGGAATCAATTCCTTGATCAGAGAAGAACCCATGGTGCCTCCTTGTCACAGTATAGGGGACAAGATAGTCCTCTTATTCAATTAGAACAAAATGGATATCCCCCTGATGAGATTTTGGTGGGTGGGTCTATTTTAGCCTCGTCTTGACCTGAACATGCAGCGCATGCTATCTTTGCCAACCCACCATCATGGCACTTTGTGCACCAACCATGAAGGACACTTCAGTTGGTGTGAGTTGATCAAATGATCGAAGCAAGTGGAAAGAGTGGACAATGGAATGCATGCTATTCAGTCTACCCATGGACACAGCAGTCTTATCATAGCCACAGATAGTCACTACACTACTGATCATTAGACCAGAATTTCCAAGGCTCCCCAATCCATCAGAATGATCTCCCCATTTAGATTCATTTAAATGATGACTTCAAGTGGGAGTGGGGCAGAACCTCTCCGGTTGACCACAAGAAATTGGTCAGGAAAGAATAAATAAGAATATAAGCATTTGGGGTATTCGGACTGCCTACCCTTCCTTCTGTTACTTCCTTTCAAGTCGTGTTTTATTAGTTTATTGGAAAAGATACAATAACTTGATTGGCTTTTTCTTCAAGTGCTGCATATTAATAATTGTATGTCTTTACCCATTTTATGTGTCAGTCAGTTTAGTTTTGTGTTCTAATTGTATCTGCCTTCTCCTTCTATTCTAATACAGATACTCTGCGTAGAGGTAAGTTATCTAGATACTGAACTCCCTTACCTGGAGAGATTTCATTTTATTAATTATGGCCTTCTAATTAGCATATGCCACTAAATTGTGGCTACAATATTCAATAAATGTCTGAGCTGATTGGTAGCCATGAGAAGTATAGAAGGGCTCTATGATTGACCATTATAATCATTGGCAATGATTGTATTAAACTTAACTGGTAACTGCCCTTTATTGGCTGAGGTCTGTGACAGTTATTGCTGAAATAAGTATTTAAAGAATCTAAACCCCAAAAGAAAAACATAAATGATTGCCACTTACCAGTTCTTACATGTGGTGAATGCATTCCTTCATTTTCCCCTGGGTGATCCTGCCAGTAACACACTTCCTGTTTCAGGATGACAACACTAACTGTACTGAATGGAGGAGCAGTGTTGCTACCCTAGGCTGCTCTCCTGATTTGGACTTCAAGCACATCCTCCTTTCCTCACCTCCATTGCATAGGGCCTTTGTAATTCAGAGAAGGTCAGTTAAAAGGCACTTAACATAGTTTGAAATGTCAGTTTAGTACACAGGAAGTTAAAAGGACACCAGAGTTCTGGCAGCATCAACAGGTAGCTTCCGTACTCGCAGGAAATACACTTAGAAAAAAAAGAAAACTAATTTAGCCACCACATCTAGGGACTGGTTATAACCGCTCAGGCCCCCACAGGTTTACCTGGTTGTGGATCGCAGCTGCAGAGATAGCAGTTGGAGGTTGGTAACACTACGTCACAGTATAGAAGCAGTCTTTGAGTAGCAACCAATCAGCTAGCAAGTAATCCTGAGTTAAACTGAGGTTTATTAATGAAACAGTGATTGATTTGTTAGGGCAACAGTTGAGCAACAGTCTATGAGCATATGAGATTATTTGCTATGCACAGTCTCATTAACATGCAGGTCTATGTTATGCGACAGTCTATGAATAAAGATCTACTTGCTGTTATGGAGAGGATTGCAGGAGTGGGAATGGTGCCCTCCGGTGGAGCTTTAGGGGAATGGCAGTCCCAGCTCAGGTAATCCGGTTATCGTGCTGGGTGCAGAGTTTCCTTGGGGGGAGCAGACTGTCCCAGGGAATGGTGGAAGTCCTGAGCATGCAGGGCTAGGATATGAATGGAGATGGGGCTCTGACCGGCCCAAATAGCAGTGGGGTTCGTGGCAGACCGACTGGGAACTTGCCTAGCGTCTACAAACTTGCACGAACGCCAGGCAAGTGCAACCGCCGGGCTTAACTAGGGAGAGGAGGAGGAGGAGTCTCGTGACGTCGCGGCTGACGTGACGAATCTCCGACGGCGCTCCGGGCCGCGCCGGAAACCGAGGGTCAGGTAAGCCTGTTACACTGGTAACCATGAAGAGATCACACTTTGTTCTTGGATTTAGACATACTATAAATGTCCACTTTAAATGGTTTTCGGGGAGCAGAGTTGTCAGGATTGAGGGTGGAGGGCTTTGCATTGAACAGTAGGTTTGTTTTAAGCAAGAGTGTATTCTGGTTTCAAAGAATAATACATAAGTAATTCCCAATCCTACAAACAATCTGTTTTTCCTTTTTATTGGTTGTATTTTGTATTTAGTCCACTTTGTTGTTGAGGTTTGTCTTATAATTTGCCATTTTCTTTTTTTCTTGGGTTAGTAAATCTACCAGTTACAGGTTAGTTATCCATTTACTCCACTGTACTTTCATGTATGTAAAATATCCCGTCCTGTATTCATAGAATGGTCAATTGTGCTGTTGTGTTTCCATTATCTTGCCATTGAAGGTGCCATTATCTTGCCATTGGAGTAGATCTTGGTATACACCAAGATGGCGGCGCCCGAACTTTCGGGCGCCTCCATCTTGATGTATACCAGGATCTATGGCCACCGCTCGTTCAGCCTGTGACGTCACCGTCATGTGATGTCATACGCTCTGCCTCCAAGATGGCAGCGGGCATGCGCAGATCACGCTGGTGGCCAATTTGACAGGGTGTTCTGAAAATAAATTTATGTATGCCCGAATATCGTTTAAGTATATTCGGGCACATATTCAATTCGCTATTCCGGATTCGGATGAACCGACGAACCAATTGATTTTTGGTTTTGATTTTTTTGATTTGTTACTGATAGAAACAGGACACCATACATATGGAACTGTTGTGAAATGACATAGAAAAAAATGTGCCGTCATTTGTGCACGGTTGGTGTGCTTGTCATGTTGCAGTTATATCAGAAAAGCTAGAATTCTAGGGTGCTATTAATGAGTTGACCTCCTATTACTTCAGCTCCTAAGTAGATAAGCTTACTCACTCTTAAGCCATTGGGCAGATTACAATACTATTCACTAGGGATGCACCGATACAGGTTTTTCGGTATCAAATACGAGTACGGATACTTTGCTTTTAGTAATCCTTGATACCGAGTACCAATACCGGTGCTTCCGCTGGCATGGAGCCAGCTTTCCGGGCAACCTGATTGCCCGAGAAGCTGGCTCCATGTTGTCCAGCCTTGATTGTGCTTGGATGGGAAACCAGCCTCCACGCCAATCAGCATCAAGGCGCTTCCTGGCCAATCAGGAAGCCAGGCGGCGAGTAATGACCCGCCTCCCAGTTTCATGATTGGCCGGAAAGCCGACTCAATGCTGATTGGCTGGAAAGCCGGCTTCCCAGCCAATCAGCAAGGAGCCAGCTATTCGGACGGTTCAATGCTGATTGGCCGGGAAGTCAGCTTCTCAGCCAATCAGCATTGAGCTGGCTGTTCATCTGGCTCAAAGCTAATTGGCCAGGAAGCCGGCTTCCTGGCCAATCAGCATGGAGCCGGCTTCCCGGCCACCCAGCTTCCTGATCCCATGAGAAGTTGGCTCCATGTTCCCTTACGGCACTACCGTTCAGAAGAAATCTTCCTCTGACCGGACGTTCCGGTATCGGGGAAGGTATCGAAGCATTTGGGCAAATACCAGTACTCACCCAAATACTCAGTATCAGCACAGATACTGATACTAGTATCGGTATCTGTGCATCCCTACTATTGACACCACTTGAAAATACAAAGATGATCCCCTTCCAGTACCCATAGAATGGTCAGTTGTGCTGTTGTATTTCCATATTTTGTCAGTGTGCGGTTTTGAATTCCCATATCTGCCGCCAGCGCATTCTGCACATGTGCGCTGCCATTTTGGAGTAGAACATGGAATACACCAAGATGGCGGCGCCCGCATGTTCGAGCGCAGCCATCTCGGTGTATACCAAGATCTATGGCCACCGCTCGTTCAGCGTGTGATGTCACCGTCATGTGATGTCATACGCTCTGCCTCCAAGATGGCGGCGGGCATGCGCAGAACCAGCTGGTGGCCAATTTGGCGGCGTGTTCTGAAAAGGAATTTATGTATGCCCGAATATCGTTTAAGTATATTCGGGCACATATTCAATTCGCTATTCCGGATTCGGATGAACCGCTGAATCAATTGATTTTCGTTGATTTGCAGGTTCGTCCGAATCCGAATGCGCATGTCTACTAAAGTTTCATTGTATCAGAGTGGAACCATTGTAGCACAGCAGAAGCACTAGAATGACCCTTTTTAACCTACAATAGCAGATGAGATTTGAGGCTGAGCGGTGTGAGAGGAGACGTCGGCCGCTCACAGCGCTCTCGTCCCGCAGCGCTCGGCCGGCTATCACAGTTTCTCTCCTCCCTGCTGGGACACAGAGCGGGGCCCAGCGGGGAGGAAGGAAAACTGGGATGCGCCGATGTATCGGCAGGAAAATGGCACTTTCGTCATTATGCCAAAAGTGCCATTTTCGGCCGATATGTTTCGGCGGCCGACATATCGGTGCATCCCTATAAACATCTTGTGGGCTTCAGTAATATCATATAAAACACTCTCACATATGTGCACTGTTATAAATACATTGGTACCTGGTACTGAATACTAATGGGCTCCACCCATAATAATTATAACCAAAAAGTACAAAAATGAAAGGGAACCCAGACCACCTCCTATTCTAAATCCATCAATACCAGGACATAGCCAAATACAGTAACTTCATCATGGAACATCTTCTCAGCCAGCTCTGTTCTCACATTATTAAATCACATGGATTAATGTTTCCATTTTTGAAGCCTGAAGGAACAAATAATAAGATAAGTATTACATCTTATTCCTCCCCCCAGACAAAATGATAATTTAACCCTTGCAGTGTTGGGGGGAGGGGGTAGTTTTGTGAATTGTTAGAACTGACGAGTTTAGCTTTATATTTACATAAGTATCTAATCCCTTCTGATATTTGTAGGACTTTCTTGGAGTAGCAGCATTATCCCATTGGGGGATGGAGGGGGGGTTACTTACCAGTAGAGAGCTGTAAGGGGGCCACACAAGTGATCATAGAGTCCAGAAAACTTTTATTTTAATAATTAGTGGAAAAAGAGAGCTGACGTATTTCAGGCGTTCAAACAAATCCCCTTCATCAGGTCTCGTATAATATGTAACTTCAAGATTGGCCGGACACAATAGGACATTGATGATATTTTTCAAATTCATTGTAGTGGTAATATTGTGTAAATAATTATTATTTTTCCCCCATTGTATATCTGAGTTGGTTTACTCCACTTCCTGTTATAATAATTCAGACATTCTGTTTCTCTTTTTTCCTGGGATACAGCACCTCTGCTACCAGGTAAGTCACCCAATTACTGAACTTTTTTTGCCTGTAAATATCCCTGCACTGTATTTACCATTTCTGGATATAAAAAGCAAACCCGTCATCACTTAAAAATCTGTAACACTAACTTATTAGGTTACTATTATAGAGGCGTGTTCAGGGTTTAGTCACTGCTTGCCTTTAGCATGCTATGCTGGTATAGGGATATATTGCAGCGTGCTGGTATACCTAGTAATCGAACAATTAAACATGAGTTCTAACCTCCCATCATCAATGTTCCTCCCGTGAATTCCACATTAAAAATAATGCTCTTTGCAAAGTTTAAAATAATCTCATTCAAAAAAATATTCAAAATTAAAAAATATTCACAAAGAAATGTCCACATCAAAGAAAGTCCAAATAGATATACTTGTGGGGGATCTGCCCGTCCTTTGTCCCTCCAGAACCCACCTCAGTGTCCCCGAGACTCACATGGAGGACACAAGCAGAACACCAACAAATGATCTCCTCCTTCCTTCTTCTTACGGAGAATTCCTCTGTACTTTACTATTTTGTAATATTTAAATCACTTTAAACAAACTTTACTCGGTTGCATGTAGAAATCACCATTCAGCAGTAATATGGCCCTGATTTAAAAAGTCAATCTGACCATTTACCATCTTTGTTGCTGGGCCCGGTCTTCTTAGTTTGCCTTTTTGTCTCTCTCTCTCCTGGAATAAATTCTTGTTACATAAGTATGGATCTGTGTATTTATCCTGCAGATAATGAACTTTTGTGAGATAATAAAGTTCAGTAACCCCATTCTCTATAGTAGTAAACAAATCATGAAATTATCATTAGCAATTTTTTTATTACTTATTAGGCTCAATTAATTTTAGTTAGATCCAATAAGATTTGAAGATTACAGTCACATGGCTGAAAATAACGATCTCCATCCAGTTTTTGCTTTTTGAATTAGGTCTAATATATGATCCCTTGGTACCGATGGATTGGCGCAAGGCTAATGTGGTGCCTATATTTAACTACCTCAGGGTTAGGGTTTTTACAACGGCCGGCCGGGAGCTCTCTCGATCTGAGCGGGCATCTTTAGACGTCCGCTCAGCCACGCCTTCTTGTGCGCGCCATGAGGCGCGCGCGAGCCGGAAATACCGACAATTTTAAAACAGGCACCGATGCCTGTTAACATACAAGCGATCCACACGAAGTTTGGAGGTCTGTAGCTATTGACTCTGCAGACAGTTGGCCACTTCTGCGCACTGTGCGCTTCAGCATGCGCTGACCCCGCTCTGTCATGTTACGTTGCCTACCACTTCCTGGCTGAGTTGCTGTTGTTCCCGGTTGCTTCCACTTTGTTATAATCCCAGTAACAGGTGACCGCGGAATATTTAGTAGCAAGGAAATTTGGAGGGGCGTCCCAATACATTTGGTAAAATAGTGTATGTTATTTATGTTACCATCAGATAGAAGCTGTTACCACCTTCCTTCCCACTTATCCCTTAGAAGTCCTATGTGGTTTTGGCACTGTGTAGAAGTATACAGATATATTTGGTCCAGTTTTTTGTTTTTAAAGTTTTTCTTTACTTGTTTTTATTTTTTTCTGATTACAGTGCATCATGCAGCAGGTAATTTATTTATTTACTGAGCTATATTTTTTTTTGTTCTTGCTTGTAAAGGTTCCAGTCCAATGTTTATCAAACGCAAAGTAATATATATAATGTAACACTACATAGAATATTCAGTGGGAACTTTTGTTCCCATAGGGACTTCTTTATAATAGAGAGCAGACATTGTTCTTTTCACTCATCTTAAATGTACAAATATATTTTTTTTAAATTATCTCGGGTAACATACAAAATTGTGTCATATGTAACCATGTTAGCTCCCCATAGAAGGTCAGATCTCTGCATAAGAATGACAGTTGTGGGGGATCTGCCCGCCCTTTGTCTCTCCAGAACCCACCTCAGTTTCCCCTGAGACTCACATGGAGGACACAAGCAGAACAACAACAGCTGATCTCCTCCTTCCTTCTTCTCACGGAGAATTCCTCTGTACTTTACTATTTTGTAATATTTAAATTACTTTAAACAAACTTTACCCGGTCACATGTAGAAATCCCCATTCAGCAGTAATCTGGCCCTGATAAAGAAAGTCAATCTAACCATTTACCTGTTGCTGGGCACCGGTCTTCTAATTTTGCCTTTATGTCTCTCTCTCTCTCCTGGAATACAGTCTTGTTACATAAGATGTGACCACATCTGGTCACATCTCTTGCCTTGAAGAAGGGACCCTGCGTGGCCCCGAAACGTCGGCTCATGTTGGATTTCTGTGACATCATTGTCCATTAAAAGGACTTATTCATTTTAATTCGTGGAGTGCTGGTGACTTATTTCTTCAACTTTGTGTTTTGCACGGTGCCATCCGTGAAGTTACTGCGAGCACCATCTTTTGATTATTGGCCGGGACTGCTGAAAGGTGTGCGGAGGGCATTTCCATCAATTGTTACATAAGTAAGGATCTGTGTATTTATCCTGCAGATAACAAACTCTTGTGAGATAATAAAGTTCAGTAACTCATTCTCTATAGGAGGAAACAAATCATCATGAGGTTATCATTAGGTATTTTCATATGACTCGTTAGGCTCAATTCACAAAGCTAATACTCCAGAATGAGGATTCTTATTTCCAACAAAGTGACAGTTATTTTTAGTTAGATCCAATGAGATTTGAAGGCTGAAAATAACGATCTTCTTCCACTTTTTGCTTTTTAGAATTGAGCCCAATATATGTTATGTATATTACTTACCATCAGATAGAAACCGTTACCACCTTCCTTCCCTCATATCCCTTAGAAGTCCTATGTGGTTTTAACTCTGTGAAGTAGTATAGAGATTATTTGGTCCAGTTTTTTGTTATTACAGTTTTATCCTATAATTTTCCTTGGTGTTTATTTTTTTTCTGGGTTACAGTGTCTAGTGGAACGGGTAAGTTATTCATTTACTGAGCTTTATTTTATTTTTTTCTTGCTTGTAAATGTTCCAGTCTATACTACATACGATATTCAGTGGGAACTTTTGTTCCCATAGGGGCTTCTTTATAATAGAGAGTAGATATTACTCTTTTCACTCAGCTAAAAAAAACAAATATATAACAAAAATGTATTTGGGGAAACTATAAAATTGTGTCATATGTAACCATGTTAGCTCCCCATAGAAGGTCAGATCTCTGCATAAGAATGAGAGTTGTGGGGGATCTGCCCGTCCTTTGTCTCTCCAGAACCCACCTCAGTGTCCCCGAGACTCACATGGAGGACACAAGCAGAATACCAACAAATGATCTCCTCCTTCCTTCCTCTCACAGAGAATTCCTCTGTACTTCACTATTTTGTAATATTTAAATTACTTTAAACAGATTTTACTCGGTTACATGTAGAAATCACCATTCAGCAGTAATATGACCTAGATTTAAAAAGTCAATCTAACCATTTACCATCTTTGTTGCTGGGCCTGGTCTTCTAATTTTGCCTTTTTGTCTCTCTCTCTCCTGGAATACAGTCTTGTTACATAAGTATGGATCTGTGTATTTATCCTGCAGATAATGAACTCTTGTGAGATAATAAAGTTCAGTAACCCATTCTCTATAGGAGTAATCAAATCATCATGAGGTTATCATTAGGTATTTTCTTATGACTCGTTAGGCTCAATTCACAAAGCTAATACTCCACAATTAGGATTCTTATTTTCCACAAAGTGACAGTTATTTTTAGTTAGATCCAATGAGATTTGAGGATTACAGTCACATGGCTGAAAATAACGATCTTCATCCATTTTTTGCTTTTTTAATTATGCCCAATATATGTTATTTATATTACTTACCATCAGATAGAAGCCGTTACCACCTTCCTTCCCCCTTATCCCTTAGAATCCCTACGTGGTTTTAGCACTGTGTAGAAGTTTATAGATATATTTGGTCCAGACTTTTGTTATTGAAGTTTTTCTTGTAATTTCACTTTGTTTTTATTTTATTTTTCCTGGTTTACAGCTCCTCACACATCAGGTAAGCTATTAATTTACTCAATCTTATTTAATTTTTTTTCCACTTTCAAGGTTCCAATCTGGTGTGTATAAAACACAATGTAACATATATATATTATAATACTAGATACCAGGGACGTGCAGGGGAGGCGGAGCCCCACCTAGAATTATGGAGGAAAAAGCTGTCATCTTCTAGTCTGAAGCTGACAGCTTTTTCTCCATTCAGATCGGCATCTATCAGGTTACATATCAGGGAAATCCTCCCCGCTGTGTCACCTGTCATGGACGGAGCGCTGAGTGTTAATTACAGGCAGCGATGCATCCGGCTATTGAAAGGTAGTTAGGTTACACGGCAGAGGGCTTCCCCACTGCTTGTGTAACCTAACTATTGAGGCAAGAGCTAACACAGCCTCTACTCTGTTAGAGGCGTGAGCGTTGTGGATGGCTTGGACCAATAGCAAAGCGCCATTAGTCCAAGCTGTTAATCAAAAAAATGTTTTTTAAAACCCCACTGAGGCCATCAATCTCGATGCCTCAGCAGTGACAAGCAAGTGAGGGACAGGGAGGCTCCTCCCTGTCTCCTCCCTTCCTCCTTTACACTAGCTTGGGGATGGGTTGGAGACGGGGCTTCGTCCGGCAGGGGCGGGACGTGCTGGGGGTGAGTCTGCAGAATGCCTCACCCAGAACAAGAGGTACCGCACGTCACTGCTAGATACAATACTCACTAAGGCTCTTTTGTTCCCTTGGGGAAGGAGTAGACAGGCTCTGGCGCTCCAGTTGATGTGGAACTGCAAATCCCATTGGGCATAGCAAAACTCTGACAGCCACAGGCATGAATCCCAGAGGCAGATGTATGATGGGATTTGTTGTTGCACCACAGCTGGAGGGCTGAAGTTTGCCTACTATTTTGTAATATTTAAATTACTTTAAACAGACTTTACTCGGTTACATGTAGAAATCCCCATTCAGCAGTAATATGGCCCTGATTTAAAAAGTCAATCTAACCATTTACCATCTTTGTTGCTGGTCCTGGTCTTCTTAGTTTGCCTATTTGTCTCTGTCTCTACTGGAATACAGTCTACCAATGTAAGTATGGATCTGTGTATTTATCCTGCAGATAATTAACTCTTGTGAGATAATAAAGTTCAGTAACCCATTCTCTATAGGAGGAAACAAATAATCATGAGGTTATCATTAGGTATTTTCTTATGACTCATTAGGCTCAATTCACAAAGCTAATACTCCAGAATGAGGATTCTTATTTTCCACAAAGTGACAGTTATTTTTAGTTAGGTCCAATGAGATTTGAGGATTACAGTCACATGGCTGAAAATAACGATCTTCATCCATTTTTTGTTTTTTTAATTATGCCCAATATATGTTATTTATGTTACTTACCATCAGATAGAAGCCGTTACCACCTTCCTTCCCCCTTATCCCTTAGACGTCCTATGTGGTTTTAGCACTGTGTAGAAGTTTATAGATGAATTTGGTCCAGACTTTTGTTATTGAATTTGTTCTTGTAATTTCACTTTGTTTTTATTTTTTTTTGCTGGTTTACAGCTTCTCATAAATCAGGTAAGCTATTAATATACTGAACTTTTATTTTATTTGTTTTCCACTTTCAAGATTCCAATCTGGTGTGTATAAAACACAATGTAATATATATATATATATATATATATTATAATACTAGATACCAGGGACGTGTGGTCAGGGTAGGCAGAGCCCCACCTAGAATTATGGAGGAAAAAGCTGTCATATTCTTGTCTGAAGCTGACAGCTTTTTCTCCATTCAGATCGGCATCTATCAGGTTACATATCAGGGAAATCCTCCCCGCTGTGTCACCTGTCATGGACGGAGCGCTGAGTGTTAATTACAGGCAGCGCTGCATCCGGCTATTGAAAGGTAGTTAGGTTACACGGCAGCGGGAAGGGGTAGACAGGCTCTGGCCCTCCAGTTGATGTGGAACTGCAAATCCCATTGGGCATAGCAAGACTCTGACAGCCACAGGCATGACTCCCATTGGCACATGCATGATGGGATTTGTTGTTGCACCACAGCTGGAGGGTTGAAGTTTGCCTACCCCTGGTGTAGGGGCTCATCTATAGTAGATCAGATATTGCTATCCATTCTCCACTATACTTTCCAGTAGTACTGCAGACCGCAATATGCATTGAATGAGGGCTGTGCTGTGTATCCTGCAGTATTCTATGGAGTTCTTTCTTCTTAATGAAGCAGAGAGATTTTTGTGATTGGGGAGAAATTGTCACATGACTTTGATAGGTCACTAAATCCCCTAAAAGAACTAATTAAGACTCTCTTCAATGAATTAGTTAATTCGGTTATCAGGGTGTAGAATGATGTCTCACACTGCAAACGGATAGCGATATGTCAGAAGAAATCTTAATAATAACGGATGAATCTTCTGAGCTCAGAAACCTCTCTATTCAGGAGACCTTCTGATATATTTTGCCTGCTAAACAACTTGTGGGCTTTAGTAACATCATATAAAACACTCTCACATATGTGCACTGTTATAAATACATTGGTACCTGGTACTGAATACTAATGGGCTCCACCCATAATAATTATAACCAAAAAGTACAAAAATGAAAGGGAACCCCAGACCACCTCCTATCCTAAATTCATCAATACCAGGACATAGCCAAATACAGTAACTTCATCATGGAACATCTTCTCAGCCAGCTCTGTTCTCACATTATTAAATCACATGGATTCATTTTTCAATTTTTGAAGCCTGAAGGAACAAATAATAAGATAATTATTACATCGTATTCCTCCCCCCAGACAGAAGGAACACTGATAATGAACTCTTGTAAGATAATAAAGTTCAGTAACTCATTCTTTATAGGAGTAAACAAATCATCATGAGGTTATCATTAGGTATTTTCTTATGACTCATTAGGCTCACAAAGCTAATACTCCAGAATAAGGATTCTTATTTTCCACAAAGTGACAGTTATTTTTAGTTCGATCCAATCAGATTTAAAGGTTGAAAATAACGATCTTCTTCCATTTTTTACCCATTAGAATTGAGCCCAATATATGTTATTTATGTTACTTACCATCAGATAGAAGACGTTACCACCTTCCTTCCCCCTTATCCCTTAGAAGTCCTTTGTGGTTTTAACTCTGTGAAGTAGTATAGAGATTATTTGGTCCAGTTTTTTGTTATTACAGTTTTATCCTATAATTTTCCTTGTTGTTTATTTTTTTTCTGGGTTACAGTGTCTAGTGGAACGGGTAAGTTATTCATTTACTGAGCTTTATTTTATTTTTTTCTTCCTTGTAAATGCTCCAGTCTATACTACATACGATATTCAGTGGGAACTAGTCACAGTTATTTTTAGTTAGATCCAATGAGATTTGAGGATAAAAGTCACATGGCTGAAAATAACGATCTTCATCCATGTTTTGCTTTTTTAATTATGCCCAATATATGTTATTTATAATACTTACCATCAGACAGAAGCCGTTACCACCTTCCTTCCCTCATATCCCTTAGAATCCCTATGTGGTTTTAGCACTGCGTAGAAGTTTATAGATATATTTGGTCCAGACTTTTGTTATTGAAATTTTTCTTGTAATTTCACTGTTTTGTTTTTTTCCTGGTCTACAGCTTCTCCCAAAGCAGGTAAGCTATTAATTTACTGAATCTTATTTAATTTTTTTTCCACTTTCAAGGTTCCAATCTGGTGTGTATAAAACACAATGTTATATATATATATATATAATTGGAGAAGGGGCTTTGTCAGGTGGGGGGGCTTCGTCCGGCAGGGGAATGAGGAATGCCTCACCCGGAACAAGAGGTACCGCACGTCACTAATAGATACAATATTCACTAAGGCTATTTTGTTCCCTTGTGGAAGGAGTAGACAGGCTCTGGCCCTCCAGTTGATGCGGAACTGCAAATCCCATTGGGCATAGCAAGACTCTGACAGCCACAAGCATGACTCCCAGAAGCAGATGCATGATGGGATTTGTTGTTGCACCACAGCTGGAAGGGTGAGGTTTGCCTACCCCTGGTGTAGGGGCTCATCTATAATAGAGCAGATATTGCTATCCATTCTCCACTGTACTTTCCAGTAGTACTGCAGACCGCAATATGCATTGAATGAGGGCTGTGCTGTGTATCCTGCAGTATTCTATGGAGTTCTTTCTTCTTAATGAAGCATAGAGATTTTTGTGATTGGGGAGAAATTGTCACATGACTTTTATAGGTCACTAAACCCCCTAAAAGTACTAATAAAGACTCTCTTCAATGAATTAGTTAATCAGGTTATGGGGGTGTAGCATGATGTCTCTCACTGCAAGATGGATACCGATATGTCAGAAGGAAACTTGAATGAATCTGTCACAGGTCGGCTCAGTAGATCGGGAAGTGAGCGAACACCTACCGGCGTTTGCTCATTTCTCTGCCGTGGCAGGGGAGGGACTGGACTCCCCCCTCCCCGCTCCGATCCTCCAGTGCTGACTGGCCGAACAGACGGGGAGGGGGCGGGTACAGCTGGCTCTGCCTCTAGATAGGCAGAGCCAACTGTCACTCACGCAGCTGGGCGGATCCAGACAGAATTGTCGGGATCCGCTTTAGCTGCAGCGTCTCAGTATACCGCGAGCTGTAGCTCTCTATATACTGAGCCTAGGGTGATGGGAGGACGCTAGTTTGTGTCCTCCCGTTACCCTAAGGAGAACTATGGGGAAAAACACTGACCCCATAGTTCTCCTTTATATCACATGGATTCATTTTTCCATTTTTGAAGCATGAAGGAACAAATAATAAGATAATTATTACATCGTATTCCTCCCCCCAGACAGAAGGAACACTGATAATGAACTCTTGTGAGATAATAAAGTTCAGTAACTCATTCTTTTGTTCAGGGTTTAGTCACTGCTTGCCTTTAGCATGCTATGCTGGTATAGGGATATATTGCAGCGTGCTGGTATACCTAGTAATCGAACAATTAAACATGAGTTCTAACCTCCCATCATCAATGTTCCTCCCGTGAATTCCACGTTAAAAATAATGCTCTTTGCAAAGTATAAAATAATCTCATTCAAAAAAATATTCAAAATTAAAAAATATTCACAAAGAAATGTCCACATCAAAGAAAGTCCAAATAGATATACTTGTGGGGGATCTGCCCGTCCTTTGTCCCTCCAGAACCCACCTCAGTGTCCCCGAGACTCACATGGAGGACACAAGCAGAACACCAACAAATGATCTCCTCCTTCCTTCCTCTTACGGAGAATTCCTCTGTACTTTACTATTTTGTAATATTTAAATTACTTTAAACAAACTTTACTCGGTTACATGTAGAAATCACCATTCAGCAGTAATATGGCCCTGATTAAAAAAGTCAATCTAACCATTTACCATCTTTGTTGCTGGGCCCGGTCTTCTTATTTTGCCTTTTTGTTTCTCTCTCTCCTGGAATACAGTCTTGTTACATAAGTATGGATCTGTGTATTTATCCTGCAGATAACGAACTCTTGTGAGATAATAAAGTTCAGTAACCCATTCTCTATAGGAGGAAACAAATCATCATGAGATTATCATTAGGTGTTTTCTTATGATTCATTAGGCTCAATTCACAAAGCTATTACACCGGGGAGGATAAAAGTCACATTGCTCAAAATAAGGATCCTAATCCATTTTTTGCTTTTTTAATCATGCCCAATATATGTTATTTATAATACCATCAGATAGAAGCTGTTACCACCTTCCTTCACACTTATCCCTTAGAATCCCTATGTGGTTTTAGCACTGTGTAGATGTTTATAGATATATTTGGTCAAGACTTTTGTTATTGCAGTTGTTGTTGTAATTTCACTTTGTTTTTATTTTTTTCCTGGTTTATAGCTTCTCACACATCAGGTAAGCTATTAATTTACTAATCTTTATTTTATTTTTTTTCCACTTTCAAGGTTCCAATCTGGTGTGTATAA
>NW_017309022.1:0-16291 GCF_000935625.1 Nanorana parkeri
TGAATGGACTCTATAGAAGGCCGGGCTCCTTGGGCCCCAGAGTCACTCCTTAGGTTATAGAGGGATTCATAATAGAGCCGAAACGCCTCTGCTATGTCTCTGGTCTGGGAAACCTTTGCACTATTGCGAGTCAGAATCTCGGAGATAAAGGAATGTTCTCATTGAGCTCGCAAAGCCCGAGCCAGAATTTTCCCACATTTTTCTCCGTATTCATAGAAAGTATTTCTGCATCTAGTGAGCGCATTTTTTGCTTTAAACAAGTAAAGGGACTGTAGGCGGACCCTCAGAGCCGTCAGTTCCACCAAGGCTCCGTATTCATAGAAAGTATTTCTGCATCTAGTGAGCGCATTTTTTGCTTTAAACAAGTAAAGGGACTGTAGGCGGACCCTCAGAGCCGTCAGTTCCCCCAAGGTTTCAGCCGTCAGTTCCCCCAAGGTTTCGGCCGCCAGGGTGCGTTTATGGAGAGTCTCTAGAGCGTGGATTTTGGCAAGTATATCGGCAATCTGGGCCTGTCGAGCACGTTTAACACGGGAAACTAGCTTAATATTTTAATTCAACTTTTCTTTATCTGCATTTGTTTACTAATGATCATGGTGTGGGGCTGTATAAGTAAAGCGATATGGCAGTAAAAAAAAATGTTCCTTAAAAAAACTCCTAAGCAAACCATGTGGAATTTGAAAATGTTGCACAATTATAATTTCAGTGATACACATTTCATTTATTCCATCAGCTAAGCAAGGAAAAAACAAGTCAGTTCAAGCAGAAGCATGTCCTGCTGGCATCCTACAAGCCTTCACAGTGCAGACAGCTGCTTTCATGCCCTTTTGGCTAAAATATGTAGGAAAATTGCTCACTGCAGATGGGAAGGAGGTAGTAGTAATATAAGAATGAGTGGTTAGTGACATTTGTTTACATGACTTTAAGAATGCTCTTTTGCATAATTTGCATTCTGTTACAAAGCTGTAGCAGAAACTATGGCTGATACTCACAGTGATTGCTAAATTGATGTTTATTTTAAACATATGTCTTTACCTTTCAGCAGGTGAAAAACACAAGTTAATACATACATAGAGACTGTTGTGAAATAATACAAATTCACTGCACATTTTGCAGTATTCTAAACTTTGATAAACTGGACCTAGAAAGGTTTTTCACTTTACAATAAAAGTAGACTCCTATTAAAGACCCATCTGAGCAAATATAAGAAACCATGACTCTGAAATTGGGAGCTTCGGTTTCACTTTTCAACTGCAGTTTAATATAAAGTTCATATTTTATCTGCTGCCTATCCCAGCATATACAACAGTTCTTTTGTGAGAATAATTTTGCCTAAATTAACAAGGACATTTTGGAGAAAATGTAAATAAAATATATTCACTGCAGTAGCATTTTATTTCTTGATAGCATCTGTTTAATTGTGTCATGTCTTGACATTAATTGTCTGAAAGTGTTTAATTACTGGTGACATATAACATTTGCAATACTAAATGCATTTTATAAATGTAGTGTGATAGTTTGGGGAATATAGCACAATGGTAAGCGCTAAGTGACCACTCCTGAGCCGACTTGAACATAAAAAGGACAGTCTTTATTCATTCAAAAGGTGAACAGTCCATGAACTTCACAAAAACAACTTGCTTTTCCTCAGCATAATTAAACCATAACAGTCCATTGGACTCTCGTCAACACATCCTGTTTTGGGTCTCACCGACATCTGGCTGCCCCATACACTCGCAGTGTGATAGTCCCGGGACTTGCCCTGGAAATACAGTTCTCAGCAGCTTTCCTCAGCTCAAGGCCTGTTAGTATCCACCCCTTGTGGGTTACCGTCTCTCTCTATCTCCTCGACAGATAGCTCAGGGTCACCAACCCTCTGGACCTCTCCAGCCTTCCTGGCTGTGTCCCTTGTGCTCACGCACGCAGCAGAGTCTGCCTGTCGTTGTGTGCCTCTTGCACACCCACAACTCTCCTCTAAAGCACTGGGCTGGCTTCCTAATAAGGCTGCTCTCAGCCACCTGTTTAGCCCAACCTGGCCACTGGTAACACCTGGCCCCAGGACTGGAGATCCCATTCCACTATAGTCTGGAAAACCTGGAAGGAATTGAACAGCCAGTTCCTCCTCTCCAAAGATCTTCACATTGTGGGACCTCTAAGCCCCTCTGGCTGAGAGTATAGGGTGCCAAAGTTGCCCTACTACACCGTGGCATTGCCATGCACTGCCACAGTAGGTACAGGTTTTTGGTATGTTTTTGGTATTTTACGCATGTATGTAAACCCTAAAAACGAATTTTCTGGTATTTGCACCCTTTTAGTTTGTTTAATATAAAATTAAAAACATTTGTTACGTGCGTTCAGTAAGTGAACAAATATTTCTGTTAATACTGACAGAAATCCAGTGTTGTGCTGTGGATTCTGCACTGTTATGTCAGGAATTTAAATTAGCCCTATCCCGTTCAGCTTGGTGAACGACAGAACCTTCCCCTATGTTGAGGAGATATGGAATTATTGAGTAGTTATAACACACTTTCTGTCCTAGGGTGAACATTCTGCTCCACCACAGATACAGTACATTGAGAGAGTGTTGTTACCCTAACACAGGAAGTCTGTTCACCAAGTGAACTTACAAGAAAAATACCAGAAAAAAGAAAACAAATGCTGCCACCACTAAGGACTAATATGCTGCAATATATTACATTCTTGTTCTTAGCTTTGAATATACTTTAAGGTGCACTGCAGCCAAAACTGAAATTAAAGCTTTGCATTTCAGACAGGAATAACTACATACATGGGGGGCATCCATTTTTCACGCAGGAATAGCTATAGTGTACTAGCCCACTCAACTCTCTTTTGTTGGTAATCTAGTGCCCATGGAAACTAGTTTTCTAATCTGTCTGTCCCATTGCAGGTTCCTTGCTGTCTCTTGCATAATGTATCAGAATGTCAGTAATGTCTAACAGCCACAAATCACATTTAAAACCACCACCATGATGTTAGATTCTGGAAGCAGATCCATCCTAATTTATGGCACTCTGATATCTTGATACAATGAATTCTGATTAAGATGGATTTCTCCTTGAAAACAGTTGCAATATTTCCTGTAGAGCATTAGAGCATCATATATTGTTTTTACTCGATAACTGGAATAGTTCTTTAAAGAGGTTTTTCTGTGAACTGTGTAGCTGCATAAAAACATAACTATCATGCAATTGTATAATCCATTTGCTATATAATTTATTGTCTTATTTTGCCTTAATTAACATGGTCATTCAATTTGCTATAAACAAAATAATTTTTAAGTAATATACAGTATGTATAATATAGTTGCTTACTAGTTTGCTTACTTACTAAAATAGTAAAATGACATACTTAAGTAAAATTAATTTCAAGGAAAAAAAAATATTTTGTTTCATTCTGTGTTACACATTCAACAAACAGATCATGAGTTTTTGGCAACTTTCATTGCAGAGCATGGATATAGCTGCTCTGTGCCCGAAAGCTAACAACACCCAGCTGGTATATCGGCACTGCTAGGCAGAACGATCTTTTCATGACTGTGCCTGCATAGTTCCAGTGTTGAAGTCATTTAGTAAAACCAGAACTGGCAATGCAGGACATAGGTTACTGTGAGTTACAGTGGGTAAGTAACCACTGACTCCAATTTCTTTGCTCTTTTTATTGTACTCAATTAGGTAAATATATAATAGTCCAGTGTGTACATGTACAAAAAACAAAGGGATGTAACAATGGTACACTTATGGTAGAATTAAAAGATCTTAGTGAATAGGCCAGGGTATTTCCCTCTTAAGTTCAAGTAAATGCAGATTCACAGCATAGGTCCTATACTTTATGAAATTTAAGTGGACAATTTTTATTTCCGTACATAACTTACTCATATGTGATGATCTGATTTATTAAAAGTTTTTACTTACACTATATGGGTAATGGGTTAATTTATCTACTAGGTATGGCCTTATGGGTCATAAACAATGTTTCTCTTATAAATATTCTCAGGCAGTGTAGCCAACATCCTTCACCTAATAGCCAAAATAGACACATTTCAGGGATACACGAAACAGGGAGGCATAAAAAATGAGCAAAAAAGGTAGCCACTTGCTTCCAAAAATCAGCTAAAACTGGACAATGCCAAATAATGTGCTTTAAGTCAGCTTGGGATTGGGTACAGTGTATGCAGTTAAGGGTTGCAATGCATTCCATTTTTTGGATGCAAGCCAAGCATAGACAGGTCTGATAAATGGTGGTCAGCAGGGCCAGCCTGTTATTGACTGCTGGTGATACATACAAATGAAGTACAAAGACAGACATTTCCCTGCATACTTCCTAGCTAGCCTGCATACAAAAAATTTACACTAACACTTTGCATTAAAAACAAAGGTTTTAGTTGCACAACTTTTGTTCAATATGTGGAAGCAATGCTTCCTTGTCAATGCTCCTCTGTGTAGTGTGGTCCTAACTCCAAACTATGAAAGCCTTCATCTTGAAGCATATATATAGCAACAGATAAATTGAGTGCAGGTGCGTCAGGAGGTAGCCCATACCTCCTTAAAGGCACAGGGACACACCAAAAGCCCAGCATACATACATACATACATATGAAGAATGCATCTCATCCCAATCTTGGTTTGTCAGAGTGGACATAAAAAGCTTTAAATACCGTGCATTGAATCTGTGCAATTTATAAGGCTTTTATGACAATGACAAAATCTGCCTTGTATCTTCCCTGAAATTGCATCCTATTTAAAAGGATGCCATTCTATGCATTACATTTGTACATGTTTTCTGGCTTTTGTTCCAGAAAAATACACTGTAATGTTTTAATTCAGATGAAACTTGGTTGATCTCTCCATCAGAAATTGAATCCCATTAAAAATGTGACTTTCCTGTGCATAAAATATGTACAATTTTTCTGGCTTTTGCCTCTGAGAAAGGACACTTTAATTTTTAATTCTAGTATAAAAAACACATGCTCCCTCTGAAATTGAATCTGCACATTTGTTCTTGCTTTTATATGCATGGTTATTTTTAATTTCAGATTAAACCTGCTGGGTCTCTTCCTTAGAAATTGCATTCTAATAAAGAGCATGACATACGAGCAACCTGGAAGACCAGCTATTCAATAGAATTCCAGACATTCCTCATAGATTTAATGAATGAAAAATTGGAGAAATTTTAGAACTGCAATCACCGGTTTAACCTGTGATTTATTGGTATTCCAGAGATGCACAAAGGTACAAAACTGCTACAATACCATACGGTTGTTCCTATAACCTCTTTAAATCTTGAGATAATCCACAACATTGAAAAAGTGCATCTTCTTGGCATGAAGAGACAATGACCCAATACTTGTCCCTCACCTGCTTCTGGATTATCCTTTGGTACTGTGCCTTCTGTTTGTTGCTGACCCAGTCTGGATTCTGACATCACTGCTCTTGGATTCTCCCTCTGTATTATTGCCTTCTGTTGTTTGCTGACTTAGCCTGGATTCTGGAGTTGATTTGCTATTCCCCCTGGTACTGCGCTATTCTGCTTTCCAGTTAATGACCCTGGCTTGCACCTACTGTGAGTTACTCTTTTATTTCCTGTATTTACTGCCTATCTATATTCCTGTTTGTCTAGTAGACTGTTTGCACATCTCTTACTGGGTTCCAGTGTTTTTCCTGGATGCCAGATTTCTACCAGTCGTCTCACCTAATACCGAGATAACAAACAACTGCTCAGGAAGTTGAGGTGACAGGTAGTACCTCTTGGCAGGCCTGACAGCAAACAGATTTATTTCTGAGATTAGACACATAAGATTGATGTAGGACACTGTAGTCTGATCATAGTGGTTACAAAAACAGCATTATTTGCAAGCAAAGTCTCAACACAGCCATGTTCTTATTTAGAATGAAGAGAGACCATGTGATTTTTTAGGAACAGGGGATTTTACACCAAATAGCAAAGCATGGCTTTAGACATCTGCCTTATTACTGTTCTCTTTCAAATGCTGCTTAATGCAATGCCATACCTCCTTTGATCTCGATCTATCTGAACAGTATGGCTACTTGCTTACTTACAGCAGGATCCACAGACAGTTTAACTCTTTATTAAGACACAGAAGTGTAATTAAACACATTTATACTTTACAAAGTACAATACAGATAATTTTTTCCTTTATTTTGAAGAGTAAGAAGACCATGACTTTCCTAAGCTCTTTCTCTGTGATGAACTGAAACTAAGGGAACATGAAAATAGGGAGAGTCTAGCTAGGATTGTGCTAACTAGAGCAAATTGTCATGGAAAGCAAGGGAACATACTAAAGCAACAAATAAACATCGCTGTGACACCACACTGACAAAACTATGGATAAAAAGTACAATAACAATACAATACAACACAATCAACACACAATTCTTGGGACACAACAAGATCAGAGTTGTCTTTCTCCACACATTCTAGCTTGGATGTAGAGGCAGTGATGTCATGCTTGACTCTGCTAAGTTCTTTATTTAGGCAGATTCTATTCTGCTTGTGAAGGCCTCAAGTCAGTCTTGGCCAGCTGAGCTTGTATGAGAGTCCTGAGTTCTATCTTCACCCTGTGACTGATATTCTTATTTTTTCACTTTTGTCTAATGTCACTTTGCTGCAATGAATATTTATCCACAATTAATATTTATACATACTACCACTAACTAATTTCATCCAAATCTGAATCCAAAACAAATTGACGCTCGGACCTCAATTCTGAAAAAAATAACGAAAAATCTGAATGAAAACGAAAAAAAAATATATATATTTTTGCCAGTGCACATATCAAGTCTTCTCCTGGCTCTTGAGATGGGGTAGGTCCAGAATTCACTGTGTCTAGCTGGAGAACCCCATTGTTGGTGTGCACTTTTGGGGTCTGTGGTGGGCTTGCATCTTGGGCATGGTCTCCCCTGGAGCCTGGAAATCTACTCTTTATCTCTGGCACCATGCTCGAGCTAGGCCACAAATTACTGGCTGTTGTGGTGGGCTCAAGTATCTGCTGGAAGATTGTAGATTTTGATTCTTGGAGTTGCTGTTCAGGCTATAGATGATTATTTCTGCCTATAAGAGCTGATAAGCTAAGACAGATATGGGCGCTAACACTCTCACTTACTTACACAGCCAGGCCACACCCCTGAAAATAAACACCCATTTTTAGACTATCTAAGCAAATATTAGGTTCACCTAATATAATGGCATTGTACCCCACACAGAGCAAAGCAGCAACATTCACAACATATTTCCAGTATTCTCTATATGACTCTGATCCTCTTTTATGCTCATTTGAACTTTCACTCTACTGAAAGTTTTAACATCTGTGTAATTGTACCTGTTGTATGTCAAGCCAAACATTTTTTTAAATTTTTCTACGGAATTTGAAGGGATTAGAACTCCTGATGGGTTTGTGCTGCTCTTTGAGATACCATTACAGAAATTTGACCTCACTTCCTGTGCTGTTCACAACGGTTTCACTAGACAGGAGGTAATAGAAAATATGACAGAGGGACAGAGGCAGAAATACAAATCTGACAGGGGCTCTAGTCTTTCCCTACACTAATGAAGAAAAGCACTTTTATTTCTGTCTAAGTTGCAGTTGGAGTGTCCCCTTCACTTCTTTTCTGGTATAATGTTGCCAGTGGCACAGAATGTGAGATAGTCTTGGAGAGCAAAAAAGTATTAGCTGTACATACACTTTAAAGAGGTCTTAGTAAGCTTTCTTTCATTTTGTTATTTCTGTATAATATATTATATTCAGAGGATATACTGTTCAGAAGCATATTTTATGGCGTGTGGTCTCAACCAATACTAAAATGTATGCAACTTTCATCTTTGATTTCATTACCTAGGTCCCTGACTGTATCATATTCAGGTTTGACCTATTCTGTTTGCTCATCTCCAAGAGTTTTGTCAATCTCTACATTTGCCTGCAGTTTATTGAACGATGTTTTACAGATGAAAGATACAAGGACAGTTCATTCAGAATTGATTTCTGATATGAAAAAGCATCAGACTCGTATACTGAATAAAATAATTTGTTTATTTTTAATAAATACATTAAAATGTGGGTTTAATGTATTGTCTAATAGTTTACTCCTCTGCACTCTCTTGTCTACCTGTTCATCAGCTTTGGAAATAACTGGTTCTCTGGATACAGATATATATGACCTTCCTCCTGCCATACGGTATTAAAGGAAAACTATTGGGAGAATAAAATATACTCTTTCCAATAGTTTGAGATGGTTCTATTGCTTGAGAACTGAGTGATCACATACCACTGATTGCTCAGATCACGGCTTTTTCCTGCAAAGAGCAGTGACTGTCATTCACAGCTCCCCGCAGGGATTTCCCTCCCCTCTCATATTCCTCTAGTACTCACTGGAGGGACAGATAGTTGAAAGGCAGGCACAGCTGGCTCTGCCTCGCTAGGTCTCAAGATCTCTTACTTATGCAGTGGCGTGGATTCTGACAATATTGTTGGGATCCTTACCAGCTTCAGTGTGGCTCACTATCTGCTGAGTTTTGGTCACAGGAGTACATTAGTAAATGTACTTCTGTGACCCAAAAGAGAGCTAAAGCCAAAAAAAGGTTTGTCTTCCATTTCTAGATCACTTTTAAGTGCCTAAATGGCCAATTGTCGTGTAAACTCTGACATAGACTGATACAGAGTTTACATTGGGCTCTCTACCAGGGGGCACAGTGGGTAAATGAGGAAGTAAGGGAGGGTATGAGTTAGTAACAGAAAACGTGGGCTTGAAAGAAAACATGGGCTCACTTTAAAGACCACTTTAACATGCTTTAACACACCATATGGAATAATGTGTGTTTAACTTGTGTGCTGCTGAATTATATAAATATAAATGGGCCCTTATTCCCAGTATTTATTTAAAGACACTTATTACCCAATAAAGTATACATTTAAACATTACACAACGATCAAGCATTGGTATACATCTGAGACATTGTGGTTGATTTACTAACCTTATAAACACACCACGAACGTGTATACACCTCTGCAGTGTGTTCCCTCCCAGCATGATCTATGGGTGGAATCACTGATATCTAGACGTGTCAAGCAAAGTAAAGCCATAAACTTAAACTGAGTAACTAGAGTCCTACGATATGGATACATTCCGCTGATAAGCTGCGCATCAGATACGTGTAATACTAACAACTAGTAGCAGACCCTATAGTCATGAGGGTCGGTACTGTGGATAGAAGACCAATTCGAACCATTAGAGGCATTCGTGGGTGCAACAGGAGGACTACTCTTGGTGGAGATTGGTGGTGGGAATCTCGAATGATCGCAGTAATCTTTTGTTATTAAAGTAAATAATAGACCTGAGTTCGGTACAATGCTTGTCCTCTGTTTCTTTTATTTTTTGTCTGCTTCTTGATTATAAAACTTTAGCAAGTACATAACACATGGAACATTGGAACTTAGATTATGTGTAATTACTAAGGTTTGGCAGTTTTCCAGCCTTTAGCGAACTGATTGCTTGATGTAGTTCCTTGTGTGTTATTGATTGATTCAATTCCCTTTAAGTCACAGTCAATAATCTTTTAAGCAACAAATACTTGTTTAGTCAGATTGTTCACAGATGGGAGTGGCATAAAACTACTAACAATATTCACTGAAGGACAATACTATTTAATACTGCTGTATTTGCTCCACTAGGAGTGCTGAGGTTGTGTTTTTGACTTCATAATTTCATTTAATTTAGTATTTTCTATAATTTGACAAAATGTATCAACTGTTAAAAATAAAGATATATCCTGTTTTATTAGTTGATTTTTTTTATAGGCTTCACATATTAGATGTATAAGTAGCCAGTGGAGCTGGAATAACATTTTTCTATCAATCCTATTTAAAGCAGAACTGAGAACTCTCAGTAAAGCACCTAATTGCCTTACAAAAAGCTGTAGATCTTTCCACCTCCTACAGTATTTTTGCTATGGGGTGACAACACAGCTGCGCTGCTACTGAATTTAAAGCATTATTGTCACCCTCATGTAGGATGTGCATGCCTGCACTACATAAGAATGAGAAGATATTGCAGAGGGCATGAATAATAGCATTGCCAGTGTTAATGCTATTAACAGTGTTGATTAGTCTACTACAGTGTAATGTATTTGAACTGAAAATGAGTCATTGAATGCTGCTAGGATGCAGTTTTTTCTTTTCTATATAGTGATGATATAATAAAATCAAGGGTCTGGTGAATTAAGGGACCCATTTATTTAGAAATGTGTTTCTTGGACACTTGTTATATCACATCCTTGTACTAGAACCTCTTTTTACATTAAGTAATAATTATAAACTTATAACTTTTAAAAAGGTAATTAAAATATCCATAAAATCTCAAGCTCAGGGGGGACGTTGTGGTCAGAAGTTGAGGTGGATAGTCACAAGCTATAGGTGCTCTGACACTAGTGTGATTCCAAGGCATACAGCAACGCACAGAGGAGCTAGCAAACTTTATCCACAGATGTGTCCTCACTCTAACACCCTGCTGATCTAATGGGGTAGATGAAGAATAAAAAAGGGCCGCATAAACTGATGGATTTCTCCTGGATGGCTGGATACCCACATTTGCAAGATGGTGTCAGATCATCATGGGAGTCATCTTCCCCTGCCCGTAGGGATTGTGGCACAAGATCTCTCACATCTGACCTGCTGCCTCATGATGAGAGTCCCCGCAGCAATGGATCATCTACTCAAGGCGTCCGGTTAAGTCTAAACTCAAGCATGCCTCTTTAACTTCATCCGATAAGAAGGTAAGCTGAGACTTGGCAAAAGATGACACCAGAGAGCTAATAGACCCCATACACAAAATACCTACCTCTGACTAACCGAATGTGGACACAACCCTGAAAGACATGTTTGTATCAATTCTTACATAAGGATATGGTCTCGGTCTTACACCGAGAAGATATGAGGAGACCTGCGAGACTTGGGTGATTGAGTTAATCATGTAGAGGATAAGATGTGAAAATATGAAGAAGCTCACAATGACCTATTGGACACTCAAAAAAGAAACCTCTAATGACATACTGAGAATCTCTTTGAAACTGGTGGATTTAGAAGACAGGTCATGCCATAAAAACATTAAATCCAGAAGAAAAACATTCCCCTAAGCCAACCTGCATGATTTCATCCAAAAACTGATTAACAACCTCTTTCTATTGCTTTCTGATGTAGAGGCTTACTAAAGCCTCTACATCTCCCGGAAAAATTACCCAGAGATGCGAAAAAGAAATTAATAATTATAAGACATGTTTAATTCGTTTCGTCCCAAATTAAACTAATACTAGATACTAATCAAATGAGATATACTAATTCCCCATCTAGTTCATAATGACCTTTGGTTCTTTGTCACAATTTACAGTATGTTATAGTAGTTATACTTGCTTTGCCAAAGCTGGTAAAGGAGCCTATTCATGCCCAAAACTTTAGGCCTATTTCACTCTTAAGCACAGACCTTAAAATGTAAGCTAAAATGATTGCTAAACAAGTGTTAAATTTAACTCCCACTATTATTTATCCTGACCAGGTGGGCTTCATGAGGGAGAGACAAGCTCTGAATGGTACTAGAAAGATATTGAACTTGATTGGATATACAAAGCTTTGTCAGACCCTTCTCTGCTCCTAGCTTTGGATGCCGAGAAGGCATTTGACCAATTGCATTGAAGTTACTTGTCACCAACCCTCCAGAGTTTTGGGCTTGAAGGCAATATTATGCAGTAATCATGACACTTTATTCTCTCCCTGCTGCGCAGGTCTCTACTTTGCGTTTGCAGTCCCACCCATTTCCTATTATGAATGGGACACTCCAGTGATGCCTCTTATCCCTGATTATATTCTGATTATAATGGCAATTATAATAGTGGCAATTAGAAACTTTCCTTAAATTCAAGGAATATTGGCAGTTCTATCCATCCATAAATTTGCAGATGATGTTATACTCTTGACAAACCCGGCTCCTTCCCTGCACAAGAATCTTACACATTTTGGTGGGTATGTTGTATCATAAGGGGGTAAGTCACATGAGGGGGATTGCCATATTCTGAATATTGGGTGAGACTGATCAAGCCCAATTACAAATTGAATTTCCCTTTACTTGGGAACCACATATTATCCATTATCTTAGTATTCATTTAACTTTGACCAGTTACTAATACAAATACAGTTACTAACCTTTCCTCCAGTCAACAAAGCTAGAATTAAATAACATAGGAAAACTTGAATTATCTTGGCCAGTAGAATGGCTGTGTTCCAGATGTGTAGCATTCCTAACGGTTTCTAAATTCTTTACAAACTTGCAGTTTATTATTGGTTTTTTAATTTGGAGGGCGAAAAGAAGTAGGACCTCCTGATCCATTTCATGGAAGCATAAAATGTGTGGGGAATGGGACTTTCCCATGTGAACGATTACTATGGAGCAACTTTGCTAGACCAACTCAAGACCTGGTTTTCAGCACTGAAAAGGTATTTAATTTTGTAGGCTTCCCTTCTTTGGATTTTCGCCAATGCATGGTCCGCAATACCACAGCCTATAAAGCAATGGTGCTAATTAA
Source organism: Nanorana parkeri (assembly GCF_000935625.1). Taxonomy (NCBI): domain Eukaryota; kingdom Metazoa; phylum Chordata; class Amphibia; order Anura; family Dicroglossidae; genus Nanorana; species Nanorana parkeri. The sequence goes on from NW_017309022.1 coordinate 12,601, forward strand.
GTTGCAGATTCCCAGTGGTCAATGATAAATCTGCAAGGCCTGCACCAGGTACAGCAAGCAGCCATCACACAGTGCATGCAGGGCACCCCCCCCCCCCATTTTGTGGATATTATAAGAGACAATTGCCATGCAATAATTCTAAAGACCCACTTAAATTGCAAGCTAGTTTATGTTCAACAGTTTTTAACATAACCCTTTCACAATTCTAGGCTATTTAACATTACCATCTGAAAATAAATTACATAAGCAGAGGTTGGCTTTGGTGAAAACTACATAACAAAACAACATAAAGATCCTGAAATATAGAAAGTTAAAGTTATACGGAAATCCTAACATTTCCTGTAAAAGTCAAGTTTGCCCCTCAGCCCTTCTGACCACCTAGCCTCTCTATGGATCTTTATTTAATTTGACTTACTATTTTCACTGAATATACTTTAATAGGAGCCATGCGTTATTATTTAATAGGTACAGGAACTTTTTAAAACTAATATAGAAGATAATGTAAGAGGAAGCAGTACAGTGTTTTCAAGAACATGGCTAAATTCCTGGCAAGTAGTCATGGAAAAATGTTTTTTTTTTAATTCAAGTTAAACATGAAGCTAAGGTAGAGGTGCACAGACAAAGCACATATATTCAAATTAATTATTTAAATATTTTTTTTTTCTGAATAGGCATGGGTACACTGACTTTTATAGTAAGTTTACAACAGTATTTTTTTTCCCATTTAAAGTTATATTCATTTTAAAAGTAATATATAATACCCATAAAAATAAAGCATTTGCATAGACTGTGATAGAATATTGTTGACAGTGATTAAAATATCCACATAGTCTACTTTCTACCTGAATTTTGTACTGGACTGTAATTTAGGTCTCTCAGCCCTACATTTTTGACAGACATTGGAAACATAGTTATGGCTTGTGCATATGACTGTCTTCTGCTCTATTACTCCCTGTCATATATTTATCATAAAAAGTGGTATAGATGAGAGAGACAGGGAGCGGAGTATGAAACCAAAAGTAATATATTTGCTGCATACACTGAGCCTTCTATAAACTGACAACAAATATATATTTCTGCTTTCTGAAGTCCATTTGCCAGGCTGTCAGTATTGGGCATTCAAGTAAAAATGCCTTACCCTGATTTACTAAGAACTTAACAAAGTGTGCATGTGTGTTTGTGTGCTTATTTCAAATAAGTATGCATACGCAGCTCAGCATTATTCATACACAAATTCAGTTAACTACACTTCCACATGGTCATAACATCTTATTTTTCAATCTACAATAAATCATTTTATACAATTTTAAAGCAATTTATTTGTACATTTTATTATTCTACATTCTACTTATAACATAACTATATTGATAATCTAATTTCTATAAAGCTTGTAATGCCATTTAAATATGTACCTACCTGCATTTAATGTAATATATGTTATATAAAATATAAGTCATATTTTTTTACAGCCAGCTATAACTTGAAAAATCAAATGTTAGTGAATGCCTGTGCTATGTAATACATTCTTGGGGCGTTTTCTTTGTTCATCACTGGCAGGCATCTCTATAAAAAATACATATAGAAGTTTCTGTTATTGTGCATAGATGGTGAAGCACATATTTGCTATGCACAGCCAGAAAGCTTTGCTTCTTTCTAATAAGTGGAGCAAGGATCAGCATTCATACCACTTAGAAAAAAATAATAAAAAAAAGGCCTTTGAACCAATAACAGCTGGCTAAGGGCCAATAATGAGGACTTTGTTATGTGCCAGCCCCCTCACCATGAAAGGGGGGCTACAGAGCAGCTACAGTGTCATTGTATTTGAACCTGTTGTGAGGAAAGGATAGGAAAAACTAAAAGATTAGGGAAAGATTAGGGTCAGTTAAGAATATATTTAATTAAAACTTAAATCCTGCTTGCTAGCTCTTTGAGCAATCAACCCCTTTGCTGCCCCTTTATTATTACTATGGGCTTATGTTTCTTTAATTTAATTTTGTGGTTGATTTAAGGTCAGTGGCCAGTGGTCACTTTTAGTTCCTGTCCTGCCTTTTTTTCTTGCTGCAAGATTTGCCTTTTGTTTCAGGGTGCAGTTTTTGGGGGATGTCATTTATTTCAGGGGTATATTTTTTATTTTATGTTGCTAGGGTCTTTAATTTAGGTTAAAGTGCTTTTTTACCCCAAAGCTTCCCTTAAAAAATGCCTTTGTTTTATCAATCCACTAAATCAGAGAATGCACACAAAGGTAGTCTCAATGAAGTGCCTTGTGCTGTAATAACCAACCCACCAGCACCCATAGGATTAATCAGAATACTTTACAACAAAAGGTGACCCACGCCAAGGAGTTTAAAAAGTACTGTAAAGCAGCTAATTTCTTACAAGAATAAGCAGCAGCACAGCATAACAGCTGGAAAGATGTCAGCATTTTAAGCCCACACTGGTTCTATTTCAAGCTAACAAGTTCAAACACAAAATATCAAAACATGTTTAAATCCCACACAAACCAATAACAAACTTCCACATCAATACATCATGAAGAAATCAAATAAGATCAAATAAGTGGACCTGGTGGAGAAATGCAACTGTAATTAGTGCAAAAACTGATACAGCCTGAATTGGAACCTCCATCAAAATGTATATGGGTTCCCTCAGGATGGTTTAGCCTTTGAGCCATTTAATTGGTAAATAGACTGGAGTATTTAAAATTATGACATTCACGGGTCTGTTGTGGTGAGTTGTGGTGATTTACATTTTTTAGAAGGTTCCAAATCAGGACTCTTGTTTTTGGAGGCTTGACATACTGACATACAGTAGTGGCATGCATTTTCTGCACTGGATTAACACAGGTTATCACAAGGCCACATAGAAAACAAAAATTCCCTTTGTCCCATTGCTGAGGGACAAGAACCCCTTCCCCACCTCCAATGCTCAAAAAGGTAAGTAGAGGTAAAATGGGGTGCTTTTAGTGCAATCTGGGAGTGCAATCCCAAACTAATATCATTTATTGTATGTAAATATAATTTATTGTATGTATCTGTATTTTATTTTGACTTAAGGACTCTCAATGTGTCTATGTGTTTTACTTTTAACTCTTTGTGGGAATTGGTAAGGAGTATTAATGTACCCCTGCAGTCATTCAGGTGACTATCTAGACACCTATTATAAAGGGGATTGCAGCTTTCACTGTAATCACCACCTTTTTGGGGCATTGAAGGTCGGAAAGGGGCTGTTGTCTCTTAATATTCGGACACAGGGGGTTTTGCAAGGGTGAGGCTCTGTGTTCCCCTTGCAAGATACCTCCCAATGTTGGGAGGCATGTGGCCTGGTCTGAGACAGGAAGAAGGGCACACATGCTTGCATGCCTGGATAATGATCTGGGTGGAAACTGAGGGGAACCACATACCTTTCTTTCACAATGAATGCAATACATGATTCAGATTGGAGTGCTGGTCTATGTCAGACAAAAAAAAAACAATTCCACAACTAAATATATGCTGTCGATGCCACACCACCACACACCCATTATGGACAGCAAAATTACCCCTTTCTATATTAATCCTAATGCGGGCTTTGTTCAAACAATTCATCAAGCATGCCATGTGCCAGGAAGTTCAGGCCACAGTGTCAGACCACACCACCATCATATGCAGAATGGAACACCCAAGCCTCAAGAAATGTAATATCTCTAATAGTA
>NW_017309022.1:16503-16856 GCF_000935625.1 Nanorana parkeri
TTATTTATTGCATCACATATCTAACCAATATCTAACCAACAGGGTGTATATTAAACTGTTAGTGTACGAGCATTAGTTAAAAGAAAATAAATAAATAATATAAATAGATAGAAAAGTAGTACTAATACATTGCTAAAGGGGGCTGCAGTAGCACTCAAAGTGTTAAAGACTAACCCAACTTAACCGCAGGCGCTAGTGCAATTAAAATTAAATTAAATTAATCCCAGGAGACTTCAGTAACCTTACCACAGGGCGCTAATATTACTATTAACATCACCGTTAACCACACTCAACGTTAACCACATTCAACCGCAGGGGGAAAGCATAATTTAACCCAGGTCGGCAGTATAATT
>NW_017309022.1:30706-48657 GCF_000935625.1 Nanorana parkeri
GGCAACCAAACTCATCAAAGGGATGGAGGACCAGAGCTATGAGACACGGTTACTAAATTTAAATATGTTCACGCTGGAACTAAGGAGATTAAGGGGGGACATGATTTTCATGTACAAAATGTTCCATAGTAAAAGCAACATTAGCAACAAACTCTTTACGATTAATTCCGTTACAAAGACTAGAGGCCACCACCTGAAACTGGTAGAAAAAAAATTCAAACACAAGGGGCGAAGGGGATTCTTCTCAGTTCGAGCGGTTAGGGTCTGGAACTCGTTGCCACAAGCAGTGATTTCAGCTAATAGTGTGGAATCGTTCAAGAAGCTTTTGGACGATTTCCTGAGAAACGGTAATATACAGGGGTACAAGTACTCCTAAAAACGAGATGACTCGGGGATCTTTACACACACACACACACACACAATAGGTTGGACTTGATGGACATGTGTCTTTATTCAACCTCAAATACTATGCAACTATGTAACTATGTAACTCCCTCACAGACTGAAGGTCCAAATCATTGCCATCTGCAGGGAGCACCAAGACATCCGGGGCCCCATCCAAACAAGCAAAATGATTGACCTCTGGGTGGACCCTGCTCCACAGCATGCCAGAAACTCCAAAGGACAGTCATCTCACACCGCAGAATCCTCAACTGATGGCCCCAAGTGATGGCCCCAAGATCCATACGAGGCCCAGTGGCCAACCTGAAAATAGGCAAACACTGACACCACATAAAATCTAACCAGCACCCACCTTCCACAGCAACCCTCAAGAATAGACTACAACAAAGGAGAACAGAGGACAGAAAGAAGAAAAAAGAAGAAGCACCCACCGGCCAGCCCCAAAAAACTACAAAATCCACTGTGGCTAACATACAGCCATTACCTGTCTGACTCCCACCTGCCAATCACCACCAGTTCATCTAGGCCACAACGGCTGCCCTGATATAAAAAAAACTTAGAAGAGTAATCCCCCACATTAAAATCCAACTACATGAGGCACTTTCAAAAAACTTAGACAGATTTTTATCAGCATTAGCATGAGCAAATGGAGGGCCAGCTGTTGCCACAATCACCCTTAAAAAACAGACCAATGCCAGCACCGGGAACATGGCCAAACAGGAACCCCTCTACTCACAGATCACCACCATCTAAGTCCATCTTGGATCTGCAAATCAAGGCACATCACGGAAATATCCCAGCAACATACTTCCCCGAACTGTAGACCCCCATGCCACCTCTCTAATTCACGAATCCATACAGCCCCAAAAAAGGCCACCAAAAAGACCGGCCAAATAAGACAAAGTTCATACGGAAACACACAAACATACTGCAACTGATGGGACAAGCCAATTGCTCAAAAGACACTGGGTGATGAGTGTCAAAGCACCTACCATGCTTCCTGTATCCCTTCAAGTCCTGCTGCACCGAAAACCCCTTGGGAACATCAACCACCCCTATTGGTTTTAACAAAGCATCTACATAAAAAAGCCCCCAGAATGTAAAAACCATTCCTGACTGAGCACCACCAGCCATGTCCAGCAACTACCACCATTTCTGCCACACCTTGGAGTATGCTGTCCACTTGGCAACACTCAAAGACTCTCGGATAAATCCAGCACAGATGACTGGAACAAGGAGCAGCCTGAAATTCTGCTCCTGGTGACAACCCTCTGAACTTTTTCCACTGAAACAGAAACAAAGCATTGGCTAACATATTGGTAGAACCAGGAATATGGACTGCATAAATAAACATATTGAAACATAAACAAAACAAAGCTAAATAATGCAACATATGGACCACTGGAGGCGAGGATGCCAGAATATTGTTGATCCCAAAAACCACAACCATGTTGTCGCAATTAAAATGAACCTGATGGTTGGGAAAGAACCCACCAAAAAGATACACTGCCACAACTGCTGAAAACTATTTCAACAGAACCAGGTTTCCCCCAAAAAACTAATTGATAGCCACAGCTCTGAACTGCACTGCCTCTGAAAATACGTGCAACATAGCCAGCCAAATCCGCCACATCAGTGAACAACTCCAAATCCACATTACTGACAGGCCTATCATCCAAAGCAACTGACCATTGTATATATCCAGGAACACAGCCCAGGCCTGCAAATCCTCCTGGAGGTCTTGGGTCAATTGGATAAAATGCCCAGGAGGCAGGACTCCAGAATTAGTGGCTAACAGGATTCGGCAGAAAATTTGACCCATGGACATGATGCAACAAGCAAAATTCAACGTACCCAATAATGATTGCAATTGACAAAGCTGAATTTTGCCAGTGACATGAAGCACTACAAACCTCGCCCTTATGTGTCAACAACTTATCTGGAGGCAACCAACACTCCATCGCCAAAGAGTCAATAGCAATCCCCAAAAAACATAAGGCCATGGCCGGGCCCTTAGTCTTATCCACCACCAATGGGGCTCCAAACCTCCAAGCAATATGTTGTAGTTTAGGCAGCAGAATGGCACAAACCCTGAATCCTGGAGGACCAATACAGAAGAAATCATCCAAGTAATGAATGAACGAAGCCATACCAGCCACATCGCAAACCACCCATTGCAAAAAGGAGCCAAACAACTAGAAACACAGGAAGCATACAGTAGGAAATAGAGCATCCAATAGGTAGGCAATGGTCTACAAAGAGAGCATCCTGCCATTTACAGCCCAGTAAATAAAAACTCTGAGGATGAATGGGAAGCAGGCAAAAGGCTGCCTCAGTATCCGCCTTTGCCAGAAGGGGACCCTAACTGTATCGATGAACACAGGGTCAAAATAGGGTCCTTACTGGGGCTCCCAGAATGGCACTGACACTGAAGTGAGGCACAGTGGTGGCCTTTACCACCAAGCCCATCGAGGAGCAACAGCAGTCTGAGGGGATCAGCTTGCACTACATCTAGCAGGGCAGACACCTTGGACTGCACCAGCTGGTTCCCCAAGCATCTGCAGCAGCTCAGATGTGGGCCAAGAGGAGACCCAATTCACTCACATGGTCACCATGGTTCCCAATGATCCCTGTGTGTTGTAAAGTAGCCACCACTCCAAGCTTACTTCTGTGATAGAATATAACTTCAATACAAATTAGTAAACAAAACATGAGATGTTAGTCCATCATGGGAGCAAGCTCGTAGTGGTGGCTACTTTACAACACACAGGGACAATGGGGAACTAAATTAGCTACCCCCTAGAAGGAAGGACAGTGTCAGCACAAATTCATAGGTGATTTGAATGATACACAAATAAGATACATTTTTTGTTAATAGTTAACCTCCCTGGTGGTGTTCCCGAGTCTGGCTCGGGGTTAATTTTCAATACCAGGAGCGGTAACCCCGAGCCAGACTCGGGAATACACAAAGTGTCACCTACCTTTTCTCTGCGAGCCCGCGGCGTCCTCTGCTGTACGCCGGCATCTGACTTTTAGTTTCGTTTTCCGGGCACCACAGCCGGCGGGAAATTCAAAAGTGAAAAGTTGCAATGTACAGAATACACACAATACAATGTAATCTGCTATGAAACTTGAATTTTAAGGTTAAACTCCTGAGTTTTGTGTCACTTTAAAGGCAGATACCAAAGAGGTAATGTTGATTAAACAGCTAACAGTCATGATCCATATCATGCTACCCCTTTCTCAGTTTTAGATGTGTTTAAATCTTACTTCTACTTAGAGACTTAGCTATGTGCTGTGAATAAAGTATGGAGATAAATTTTGACATTAGTGGGGCATGGTGGCATATATGCTGCTAGGTCTTTATTATGAACTACAGATTAAATCCAGTGTCTGAGCTGCATGTATCAAAATAACTCAGTATTGGGTGTTTGTTCTGAACATCCGACCAACTACGGATTGATTCTCCTTTCAGGAAACAGTGAGCACAAATAAAGTTTTGTGATTGACACCACCCAAACCCTTCTGGTGCCTCTAAGGTGGGGGGTGTGGAGTCAAGTCAGCTTGTGGCCATCTTGGTCAGCTGCTCATGAGCACCCCTGATTTCTGTGTTTTCAATGTAGCCCTTTAAGCCACATGAGAAATCTCTCTTCTGGCTGTACAGTATTTTTAATATTTCTTTTATTTATACATGTCCCCCATGTTGATGCCCAGCTCCCCATGACCTTGTTTCCACAATAGTTTGCCTATTATCCTGGAAAATGGTAAAAAAACAACAAAATTTTCCTTCCATAGACTTTAATTAGATTCATTGCTAAGTTTGGGATTAATGGAATTTAGGCAGAATTCAATGGACCCCGACCCGAACTGAACCCTGGCGGATTCATTCATCCCTATTTGTAGTGTTACAATCTGGAATAAAACTGGATTTTATGAAATATTTACTATTTCATTTATACAACATATTTTAGACTTTGAATATGCATAATATTTTGTTTTATTGTAGCAGAAAAGTAAATACAAAAGTAGACTTTTGTTGGTAAGAACCAGTTCACACCAATGGCGGTGCATTCCAGAGCGGTAAGTGCTGGAACGCACGGTAATCGCACACTAAACTCCCCCCTTCATTCTGGGGCGGGAGGGGGCGTGGCAGTACATGCAGCATTTTTTTGTGTTTGCACTGGAGCGGAACGCAGGCAATGTTTTGCCATGCGTCTGATTGCACTAACAGGTGGGGACATGGCTCTGATGCCATTGACTTATATGCACCACCTCCCACCCCAGGACAAAGGGGGGGAGTTTAGTGTGATTACTGTGTGTTCTAGCAGCTAACGCTCTGGAATGCACAGCAATTGGTGTGAACTGACCCTTAGATGAGTATTCATCCCCACCACTAACATGATTCAGTACACAAACTTTGGCTACAATTACTTTCTTTTGGGAGTAAATCACTACCAAATATTAAACATGTATAAGACAATATGAAGATAACGTTTGCAGAGCAAAGAAAGCAAAAGTGGTCTTGGGTTGACATAAAGTACATGCACTTGTCATATATAGCATATATTTGTCTTTAACTCTCTTTTTCTATCTTTCGCTTCTTTATATCTATATATCTATATATATATAATGCAAGAATTTATTTTAGTCTCATCTAATTTTACAACGGTGGTCCATTTAGTAGTTGCACAGAAGATGATGTTCATGGAACTCCATCTGAGGCTTTTCATTAGTTCTGTGAAGGCTGCAGGCATACTATGAACAAACTGAAATATTTCAGAAGTAGAACAATTGTTTACACATATTACACATATTTCACATACGGTGGCTCCAAAGGATCCTGCAAGGAAAAACAGCCACCCTAAAACAGGATATCAGTGCCAGCACTAAGGGGAACAGCTGCTTCTTCAGGAAACTAACAGGGTTATTCACAAAAGGGTGAAGTGTTTGGAGAAGGCAGGATAAGTGAACAATCTAGGACAACATAGCTAAACTGAAAAGTGAGCTGAATTGGAGAATTTTTCCAAATCAGCTATTTTGGCCTAGATTGTTCACTTCTCATGCCTTCTCCAAACTCTTCACACTTTTGTGAATAGCCCTGTAATAACTTAAAACAATTTGACTTGAATCTCAGTTCAAATGTTCTCACTGTAAAATGTCCTTAACTCTAGAACATGCTAAAATGAAATAAAGAAACACAAAAATCGTCAATGAAATATTAATACAATTATAGTGTTTGATGTCTGTAAGTTATTCTTAATAACACTGCTATTTTCATGCTTCTTTGCCACATTGCCAGTTGTTCTTATCAGAGTCTAACAGTGACAGGTATAGCTCTGGAAATAAATTTATATCAGTATCCATAAAAAAGCAATGTGTACTTATGCTGTCCCAAGGTAAAATCCTTTACATCACTGACAGAACTGGAGTGATGGCATGACATGTTATATTTGAAACAAAATAAAGACAATAATTAAATGCTAAATAAATAATAAATAATAACATATCTAATTGATAACTTCAGATAAAGGCTCCATCAACACAATATTTTTTATTTTGCAATTATTTATAGCTAACACCTCTTATTAACTCTGATAAATTTTAAGCTTGTTCCTTCAAAATCATGGCAAGTTTCTTCTTGCTATAAAATATCTTGTTGGGATTGGTCTTGCAAGAAACGATGGAGTTATTTTCTAAAGGCAAATAGGCTGTTCGCTTTGCATGGGAATTTCAGTCTTTAAGGGAATTTCCCATTAGCTCAGTGAGTGTGGTGATGAGTCACATTTCAAAGAATACAATACAAGAATACAAAATCATGTGCAAGGAAAATGATAAAACAGTATTTTTGCTTGCACATGATAGAAAGAGCTTTACCTTATTCACTAAGTTAAGGCAAAATTCTCATGTAAAGTAAATGGCCTATTTGCCTTTTGTAAATCAATCCCAATGGGTGATGATGCGATCAGGGTAGAATACTGAATAAAACAACCTTGTATTTACATTTTACAGGTTATCACTGAAATCAGTAATTTCAAATATTACAAAACATTAATTGCTGTTTTTACCTAAAAAAAATTGGGGGAAATTTATCAAAACTGGAGCAGACAAAATCTGGAGCAGTCACCCATAGTAAACAATCAGCTTCTCGCTTTCATTTTCAAAGCTTAACTGAACAAACTGAAGAGAGAAGCTGATTGGTTACCATGGGAAACTGTTCCAGATTTTGCCTGCTTCAGTTTTGATAGATTACCCCCACTGAAAAACTTACATCTGTCTCCGCTGCTCATTCCTTGCTGTAGAATCCAACGTCTTGAGCAGTCTTGCAGGAGGATGTGTGCGGGCGCATGTGCAGTAGAGATCACCGACAGGGAGGGGAGAACTACTGTGTAAGTCAATGCATGCAGCCATGAGCGTGCATGCCAGACAGACTCCGTGGGATAGGAAGAGACAGCAGTCAGCACTGGATCAGAGACCGACACCAGCGCTGGAGGGACTGCTGAAAATGACTGGAAGGAAGAAGATGTTCGGATAAAGAGGCATCGCTTAAGGTAAGTCCTTAAAGCAGCATCTGCTTTAAGGACTTAAAAATCACTTTAATTAACAATTTTCCTAAATAATGTTTGTAACTGACAGCTGACACCATCTCATTTCTCCTATCAATATGGATAAAGCAGGGACACTTTGATAATAATTTAGCTAGGGAATCTCCTGGATGGCAGATAAATGGGGCTGGGATGAATCATTGGTTACTAGGATGCTGTCAGCTTCATAGCCAACAGCTTCAAGGCCCCCATGAAGCAGGACTGGATTGACAGTTTGCAGAGCCTAATGAGAAAGCTGAGACACGAGTTCCCCATCGCGTCTTCCTTTCATGTTATTGACAATGGACATCAGAGGGTGGATTGCATAGCCATTAGCTATGGAAGTTAAGTGGACCTAATGTGACACTAGTTTATCAACGTTCCCTATCAGGTCCACCTTCCTTGTGATTGAAAGAGGACAGCAGTAGGTGGATGTAATTTACTTTTCCCTCCTCTCACCTTCCCTTGTCCAATAACAGAATGCTTTCTTGCATTCAGTAAAATGAAAACAAGGCTTCTTGTAAATGGATGAGAGGAGTGGGTGGGAGTGTAGACAACAGTATCCTGCACTGTAATAGAGTCATTACTATTAGTCACAGTACTGTGACTAGTATCTATCATAATTAAATCTGACATTTGTACAGTACAGAGCAGCACTGTGGGCAAAGAATGCTAAGCATGAGAGGTAAATAATTACATTGCGCTGCTGTGAAATTTTTATTCTTGGGGTTCCATTTGATCCTTTAAAAAAAATCCAATGAGTCAGTCCCTTAAGTTTTTATTTACTGAGACAGTTGGATGTTTATTCTTAGATATTTTATGGACTTTTGGCAAACTATAGAATGTGTCAGTCATATGATTTTTAATAAAAAGGAATGTTAAATCCTTTTTTAAATAACATTTCTAATCTAGTTCTTGAGGTAATTTATGACGGTTATATAAATAAGCTGAGGTTGGATTGCTTATTAATATTTAACAGTTTTCACAGCTGCTTAAATACATGGATGCATAGTAAGGCACATCTTGTGATTCAACAAAATAATATTTACACCCTTGTTTGAGAGTTTTAAAAATTGGCTGAAACAGAATTACATACCCCTAGCCAAAAGACTTGTAGGGACACTGTAAATGTAACCTGACCTAAACAAGGCAGGCTTCATACAAAATAGAAAAAAATAAAATAGTATTAATTAAAACCCCAAACAAAGGAGACAATATTGTTTTAAAGATGTAACCGATTCAAAGATTAGAGATCGTTCATTTTGCTGTTCTAATTAAAACTCCTAGTTTAGAGAACATTGATTTGGTTGTATTGGATTGTAATTATGATTTTAAAGGAGTCCAATTATCTCATAAATGAGTAAATCCATAATAAAAAAATGTATGAGCCTTATCTATACTATTTAGGTTATGTATTGTTATGATTGGTCATGTTGGAATCATAGGAATCTAGGAATTCCAATGGGCAAAAAAAAAAAAATATTTTTTTTTCTATTCTGACACGGCTCCGTGTCAGAATAAAAAAAAAGAAACAGCAGTATTTCTCTCCTTGGCGGCCGGGAGCGGGAGGCTCCCAGAGTGCCAAGTTACTATATGCCCATCTTTCTATTATAGTACTATATGTTGTATCACTTGGAGAATTTAACGACACATTAGTATAGTCCAAGAGATCCTCTAATGAAATGCACCTAACAAATTGGGGGAATTTATAAAAGAGCTACATTTTTCACTTAGGAAAGTTAAAATGTGTAGTTTAGCAAGCCAAGAACTTTGATACAATGTGAATGTCCTTTTAATCTAACTGGATCACTGAAGTAAACAATTTCACTGAGTTAATTTAAGAAAAATATTTTAGTAAGGAGATTTAATGATCTGAAATGGTTTATCTTTAATGAAACACAGCCTACTCCAGCCTTGTGAAAAACATATCTTTCATTACTGTCTTAAAGCCCAACTGCATCCCAAACATTTAATTCAGTTTTTAATAGGGCAGAGAGGGTTTAGAACCTCTGCCAGATTTTCATTATTTTATTTTTCATTTTTATAAAAATGAACCAGTCCTGCAGGAGCAATGGGTAAAAACCCCCTGCAGCTGATTCTTATGACTATATTTTAGCTCCCCCCAAGTTATTTTGCCTTACACCATTATCATCTCCTGACACTGCTTCTGGACTGCCATCATTTGGTGGCTGATAAGCTTTGTTTACCAGGATAGTTCCATTCTACTTTAAATAACAAGAGAAAGGTGATTCTACATAATTATTTCATTTATTAACAATTTATTTTTTAATGGTGGTGGGGGAGGGGCATATTTATCAATCACCAATTACTTAGCCTGTCATTAACATTATAGCTCTTCATGATTTATGGGGTAATATATTAAAAAGTTAAGTCTAACTTATCTATGAATTTACAGCAAAGTCCAGTAAAGCAAAAATAATGAACACATATGGTAAAAATAAACATGTTATAATAGAACCCCTAGGCAAGATCCCCTGCCTCCATCACTCTTTGTTGGAACAGTTGCTAAAGAAAAATAGCCTTTACAGAAGTTTCATTCAATAAAGTACATTTTTCTATTCCTAAAGATAACAACCAAACTGGAGACCAGAAACCTGAACTTCCAAGAATCATAGGGTCTCCTATGTGGGTCAATGATTATATGATGCAATTAAAATGCATACTGTTTTGAAGACTTTTTGTACTATTAGGGAAATATAGAGTTTAGTGTATAGTGGCCTGTGGATGTCAATATTTACAGTCGTTATATGTATTATACTTTCTATAATCTGTACAAGTTTGTTCGAATCCAATTCCTGTTATGAAATTATCATGGATGTCTGAAATTGTTATTAAAGCACTTTATAACTACTCTGCTTTCCAGACTACAGGACACATGCAGGCCTACATTTGCCTGGTATTGCATGTAGTTTGCCAAGCAGTCATGCACCAGAGTCGAAATGTAATTCAGCTAAGTGTAAGTATACCTAAAATAAAAATGGAATGTTCTGTAATGTTTTTCGGCTAGCCTTTATTGTTTGTGGAAAGCGTGTTCACATTTTCATGTACCATTACTTAAGTACTTTTTTGTAAATATTTATGATAAATACCTTTACTCATGCTGGCTTATATATATACCCTCATTGCAGCATATGTGTTTTTTAGAGTTTTCCTTTGTTTGACACATGCATATTTTATACATTAAAGCCTAAGCATATATCTATTGGAACAACAGAGATCGGTCACTTTTTCCATGGGCTCTGTTAGTCCAAGCAGTAGCAGACATCTGGCAGCATACCTCGATTCGGGCCGGACTGCTCCACCACCTCGCTCCGCAGTGGGGAGAGAGGAGGAGATGCCATGTGGGGGACTTGGAGCGGCGAGGCACAGGTCCTTTATTGTGCCTCGAGCCCCCCTGTCGCTGTTGGATAGGGGGGGCGTGAAGGAGCGGTCCTTTTGCCTGACCACTTGGAGATAGGGGAGAGTGGCAGGACTGGACAGGGGGACAAGAGGGGCACTGTGGAGAAGTTTGGAGAGACTGGCTGGGGAGCAGTGGTAAGTGACCCTGATGGTTTCTTGCAATGAAGATCTAGTAGAACGTTATGCTATCTCTCTTTAGATATAAGAGATTGAATTATTATTTTGTTATTACATGAGACCTGCATCCTATCGTGTGTCTGATTGGGGTCTTTTTTTTTTTGTCTGTTCTAGACTCATGGATAAGTTTGTGGCCAGATAGCAGTCCTAGGCTACTTGAAAACAAAATATTAAATCTACATCTAAAACATCCTAGAAAATGGATCCTAAATGTATGTTTTCCCCACCTGAATCACCTTCATTTAATATGACACTGGAACAACAGGAAGGGGAGAATAATGTAAACTCCTCTTTGATAACTAATGCTGGCACTGGGGAAGTTACAATGGTACTCCTGTCTTACTTTGATAAGAAGTTTGATACTTTACAGAAAGCCATTCAATCTGTCCTTAATACAAGAAGGATTGCTGAATTAGAACAACAAGTGAGCGATTTGGAGGATCGATTGTTAGTTTTACATAACCAATTAGCAGCGCAATCTCTTCAATTTGCTACAATAGGAAAAAAACTTGAGGACCTTGAAATGGACAAAGGAGATCTAATTGACGTTTTTTCAATTCCATAATCTATTAAGTGACAGGAACTGCTCACATTTTTTACTGTTGATCTTATTTCTGCGCTGGAACTTAAGCCCTAGCATATTCACAAGATTAAGCAAGCCCACAATCTTGAGACAGAGAGACAGAGTTCAAATAATAGACCTAGACTGGTTATTGCAAAATATTTTCACTTTGCTGATACAGAGATCATTTTGCAGGCATTCCGCAAAATAAAGGCATCCAGAGTGAATGGAGAAATGGTTCTAATCTTCCAGGACTATTCGGCGACTGTTTCACAGAAAAGGAAAGCTTTTGTACCAATTTCTAAAGTACTTTCAGAGAGGGGGATACGTTTTTCCTTACTGTACCCAGCCATATTGCGTGTTCTTTGGCAGGGAGAAGTTAAACTATTTGATGACCCCGCACTGGCAAGGGGCCAATGTCATCTGTAGGGCACAGTGGAGCTTGGTTTGTTACTTGGAGGTTTGGGGGCTTTTTCTCAATTTTTTGTTTGTTTTGTTTTAGTGTTGATGGAGACAAGCAATGCAGAGTTTATACACATCTGTGTTTCAGATGAGGAGAAGTTGGTAGGCAGATTTAAGATATAAAATGGGACAATGGGCAGTTAGTATACACACAGGAATTGTATTTTGTATGGCTTGTCTTGTAATGTTATTAGTGTGGTGTTTTTTGCTTAAGCAAGATTTTAAGCAGCGACCAACTCTGCTAGGGGATGTGAACTTATTATTGGCCCTATATAAGTGTTTTAATCTATTATGAGATCTCTCTAACCTGTTTTCTTGATGTCCTCGAGTACAACTAAGTAAGATCTAAAGTTGGTTTCCTGGAATGTGGTGGGGCTAAATAATCAACAGAAAAGGAAAAAGTTCTACATCTTCAAAGGATGACTTCTGATATAGTAATCCTGCAGGAGATACACTTAAAACAGTCAGGTAGTTTGGGTCTTAGGGCTTCTTGGATTGGGGAGAAAATAGCAAAATTGTATAAAGCTAAAAAGAGGGGGGTGGCTATAATTTTGACTAAAATTTGCCTTATACTGCCTTTTGTAATGCACACAGACATGGACCCTGAAAGCAAAAAATGGTCATTATTTTGGAGGTGACAGGGACCACTTACTCTTTGTGTAATGTATATGCACCTAATATCGATTCCTCACATTTTTTTGCACAGCTCACACAAAATTACTATAATGGGACCTACCTAACCTTGTTGTGGTGGGGGATTTTAATGCCACTATAGACCCAGCACTAGATTGCTCATATTCACAAAGCCATGCCTCTTATCCGTATACAAAAGATTTTAGATTTTTGTTGACACGCTTCTCTTGTTGATGCTTAGAGAGTTACGAACACTACAGAACGTGATTATACTTGTTATTCTAAAGCACATTGCACATTTCTAGAATAGATCACATTTCTGTCTGTCTCGTCCTAAACATTGTTTAGGACGAGACAGCCAGGATGTCTGGCAGTGCTCGTCCTAAACATTATGGGAGTTATTCACAACGGAGTTGGGCGGAGCTAGCGGTGATGTCACCACTAGCTCTGCCCAACTGTTTTTATTTTGCCGGCATCTGTCAGATGCTTCATTATGCAGCGCGAGTTTGTAGCGTGTGGTCGGGTTAGCGTGCATCATTTAAAAAAAATAATATTTTTTTCATTTCTTTAACCACCTCCCGTCCGCCGATCGTTGAAAGACGGCCGGACGGGAGTCTCCTGGATGCGGGTGGGCCTTCTTTAGACGTCCTCTGTGCCTGCGGCCGCTCATTCCTTTAACTTTTTTCCATTCTGCTCCCTACCTCGGAGGTACCGAACAGAATAGCTGAGCTGAATGCTGCTCAGTGGCATTCGATTATTCACTTAGTGCCGTTCGGCCCCTTTGGGAATAAGGGCAAACGGCAGCGAGTGAGCTGCCCGAGCTTCGGCTCAGCCGATCCAGATGTTGGATCGGTCTGAGTCTAAGTCCTTCTGCACTTTGGCTCAGCCAAACATTCAGAGCATGTTCAGCTGACCTAAGGCAGCCGATGTACAGCTGATTTTAGCCCATGTATGGCTGAAATCGGCAGCACAAGGCTGAAGTAAATAGCCGACCGTTGCTCGGCTCACTTCACTTCGGCTGGGTTACTCACTCGGCTGCCTTCGGCAGCTTTGTGAATAACCCCCTATATTTTAAAAGCTGAGAGATCATCAATCTTCAGATGTCCTTTTTAAACCTACCTCTATTATAGCCCAAATCGAACATTAATATAACCAGCTTTATACTACACAACCCCCATCTTTAACTTGCTTGCTTAAGCAGGTCTATCAATATTGACAACTGAGCAAAGATTTTAATGAAGCATATATCATTTTATTTTGAAAGAAGGCAGAGATCCTACACTAATTTCTTCTTATAGGCCCATATCTTTTTAAAATGGAGAATATAAAGTACTGCCTAAAATAATGGGGAGTAGAATTTATAAATTTTTGCCTACATTAGTGACGACCCACCAATTGGATTTTATGCGAAATAGTCACTCGATGGTAGAAATTTGCACAGCGATTGTGGCGACTGTGATGTCTTCAGAGAGCCACAATTCAAAGTCAATTCTCTCAAGCTTAGATGTAGAAAATGCTTTTGACAGGGTGGAGTGGGGATGGTTCAATATCATTTTGGTAAATAGAGCCTTCGGCTCGACGTTTGCTATGGATGTTCTATATGATTACACCAACCATGTCTAAAGGTTTTTAATAAATGGTCAACTCTCTAACCCATTAAACATGCAGAGGGGCACTCAACAAGGATGCCTTCTCTCGCCAATTAGGTTGAAGTTGGCATTTGATCCTATATTGAGATTAGAGTATTTGCTGGACTTTAATGGTATTACAATTGTAAATAGGGAGGTGAAAATCATTGCTTTTGCAGATGGCCTGTTACTATACATTTCTAACCCAAAGATGGCACTGTCTAATATACTTTCATTGATGACTGCCTATGTATATGCTTCAGGATATTCTATACATCTGGAAAAGTCAAAAGCTTTATATCTAGCAAGGAGTGTTAGGCCCAGGTGGCGCACTTCATAATCCTTTTATATGGTGTAAAGAGAAGATACCTTATCTGGGGGTCTATATCTCCCAAAGAAATTCACAGAAATTTTAACATACATGGGAAAGGTTAGTATGATTAAAATGATTCTTTTTCCGAAACTGTTGCACAAACAAATGCTTCCTATTATTTTGCAAAAGAGGAAGATCATCACAAATTGTTCCAGGCTTTTTGGAGGTTTGTGTGGGGAAAAGACATTCTAAAATTAATCTTCACATATTACAAAATCCTGTGAGAAATGGAGGACTTAATTTTCCAGATTTGGAGTTATATACTTTAGCAGCTGCCAGTAGATATTTAAGAGATTGGATTCATGACACGAGTAGTTATACATACTCTGATTTGAATTCAAATGTGATACCTGATCTCAATCTCTTGTATATGCTCTGTATGCATAGATAATGTCTGTCAGATGAGATTGCCTCTAACCCTCTTCTATATTTTGGCTGGACTGTATGGCATAAGTTGCGAGATAGACATCAGTTAAACAGCCACTCTTCGTTGTGGCTTCCTTTCTGGGTAAATTTAGATTTTCTTTGTGTCGAGAAACCAGCTTTTATAAGAATGGTCAATCCAAGGACTTTCAGTAGTAAAGGCTCCTATGTCAACTTCTATCCATAAGGTGCTGACTTTTGCAGCTGCTTCAGAGAGTTTCCGATTCATGAAATGCATATTATTTACTTTTATACAGATGTGATCATATGAAATACGGATTCTTAAAATCTTTCACCTTCACATTGGGAGAGTTTTTTGGATCAACTATTTTTGAAACTTTATCCCAATAGGGGGGGCTATATCCAATGTTCACAAGAGCTATAGACTAAATCTGGATTATGCAAAATTATCTACCAACCTCTCTAAGTGGACTGCTTATTTCCTGAATGTATCCATTACTGAGATTCTCCAAGCTCTCAACAAAGCATGGAATACAATCACTGCATACTGAGAAACGGTATTAAGAGTATATTATGGAGCTTATGTCTCCCCACATAGGTTTTATATTATGGGTCTTCGTAGCACCTCTAGATGTTTGAAATATGGGCAGGAAGCAGCAAATTTATATTTTGTTTGGGAGCTGTCTTATGATAAAGTCGTTTTGGAATGATATCTCCCAGTATGCTTGGCAAAATGTTGTGAATTATCTACCCCTATCTGTAGCTTGGGAAATCTTTGGTATCTTAGATTTGCATGGAGTTAAAATCACACCAGGATGTAGAAAGCTATTATCTATCATATCCTTAGTGGGGAAGAAAATTATTTTGCATCAATGGATACATCCTGAACCACTTTCTCTAACTCCTTTTGTGAGTAAGGTGATGTTTATATTTCAAAATGATTGGACCGAGACAATGCTTAGTAATGCTCAGTAAGGATACACAAATTAAAAAATATTTTGATGTGGTACACTATGAGAATGATTTGCAATCACCCCCTGATAATCCAAGCTGAAAATAAAAGGGGATTTTCTCTTTATCTTTTTTCTCTTTATTGAGGTCAGTCGCTGCAAAATGTATTTTTTTATTATGTATATTTATATATACAACCTCTATAGCAGAGGGGTCAAACTCAAATACACAGTGGGCCAAAATTTAAAAAAATGCTCCAAGTCGAGGGCCGGGCTAGTTCACACAGTATAATACCATGTTCTATACAGTATATCACACAGTACAATACAGCGTCATATACAGTATATCACACGGTATAATAACAAAGCCTGTACTTTTAATTATTAAAAAGCATGATACATAATTACAATAAAACATTTATTTTTTTAAACTTTTTTATTTACTTTCCCTTTAAGAAATAGCCTAAATATTTAAATAATAAAATCCAAAAACAGACATTAAATAGTACAGAGTATTTACAACAAAAGAATTTACTTATGAAAAAGATTTTCCATCTGGTGCCCTACTTTCTCTCCTCCTTGCGCCGGGGAGATATCAGTGGGGGATCAGGAAAATCATCAATTAGAGATGTTTTAAAAAATAGTTTTATCTCTATTTAAATTACAGTAAAAAAAGTATGTTGGGGGAGCCAATACTGTCCCAATTGAGCATCCCCCACATAATTTTTACTGTAATTTAAATAATAGATCCAACTATTAGATTACATTCTAGTGTGGAGGAGGTACACCGGTGTCACAGATTTTACTATCAGTATATCACTCCCCCTCTTCTCCATGACTTCTACAGTACAGAAGAAGTGATGGAGATGAAGGGGAGTGATATGATGACTGACAATGGCACAGCACAGTACCTGCAGGCTGCAGCTCTCCCGGCTCTCTGTCATCTGTGTTGGATCCTGATCCCCACCAAGGAGCACCTCACGTCATCTGGACCCCTCTCAGTCACCTCACCTCACGGTCACACCTCCCTTGTGATGCTGTGCTGCTGCCAGGCTGCCTGCTGGGTAATGCAGTCCTCTGGCCGGCGGCAGCTCCCCATCTCCTCAGTCCCATGAAGATTGCCGCGGGCAGCGTGAGAGAGCTGCCAGTGGGCAGGGCCAGATCTAATGATAATTAATCATCATCAGGCGGGCAAGAGATAATTCCGTTGCGGGCCGGTTCTGGCCCGTGGGCCTTGAGTTTGACACGTATGCTCTATAGGGTCCAGGTATCGCCTCATGCTACCAGTGGTGACACTGTCTCTAGCCAAATGCAAAACTATTGTAAAACAGTCAGAAAAGATGAGCAGGGGAAAATTTTTTAGTGGCCTCCACCTGTAAAACCATTCCTGTTTTGGAGGTCGTCTCATTTTTTGCCCATCTAGTGCACCTGTTGTTAATTTAATTAACACCAAAGCAGCTGGAACTGATTAACAACCCCCTCTGCTACTTAACTGACCTGATCAATATCCCAGGAGTTTCATTGACTTGATGCCATACTCTGATTAAAAAGTGTTCCTTTCATTTTTTTGAGCAGTGTAGTTACCCCATAGTTCTCTTTCAAGTACTGTTTTCATTTGCACTAATAGTTATATTTTCTAAAACAAGATTTTGAGGTTTACCTCCTTCTCAAGCCAAGCAGTACTCATACACAAAAGTATAAAAATATGTTATGAAAAATGTGCAAAGACAACAGTTTCTGGGGATAAAAAGTTAGCAATGTTTAATTTTGCAAGGTTTGTTCCATTGTTTGCATTGTCATCAAAATTAAGCTTCCTTCTGATTAAATTACAATTGGGTGGATGCCTGGAGGCCAGCACTGAGGGTTGTTGGGAGATTTCTGTTAGCATTTCATCATCTATTTTAATTATTTGCTCTTTGATTATCTTAATTACTTATTTTAGTGCTGGATGCTAGTGCTGAATTACTCTTTGTATTGTAGGATATTTACTATTTGGGTTTTCAAGGCAGCATGGATGTTCATACTGATGGTTTTGTGGATGTACCTTCTTATGGAAATATTCTGCAAGTACTCGGTCATGTTTATTTCTGTTTTCTGGGTCGGAGCATATGTGGTGGTATTTAGTGTTCTGACTGTGAATGATGGCTCATTTGGTATTTTGGGGATGGATGCTAGAACTGTGGAGATAGATGCATCGGTCAGTGGGTTTCCTGTATATTGAGGTGTGCAGATTGTCATCACTGATGAATACTGCAGTGTCTAGGATGTTCACATATGTGATGGAATAGTCCATTGTATTTTTGTTGGAAAGGGAAACTTATTAATCAAAGAGTATTATTTTTTATATTTTCTTCCCCTTCTGTCCATTTGATTACCTGT
>NW_017309022.1:48954-54473 GCF_000935625.1 Nanorana parkeri
TATATATATATATCTTTTGTTATACGCTATTAAGGAATTTGTCCTCCAGGTCAGCCATAAATAGGCTAGCGTATTGTGGTGTTATTATACTCCCCATAGCTGTACCCATGCACTAAGGATAAATATCATTATTGAAAGTGAAATTGTTGTGTGTTACTATGAGCTCACCCTGAGCACATGTGACAGACGTGAAAGGGTCTGGGGAAGCCGTGGAGAACATTATGCTGCCTGTAACATCGTTCAGCATGACCGGTTTGGTGGTGGGTCAGTGATGATTTGGGGACACATATCCATGGAGGGATGTACAGACATCTACAGGCTAGACAATGGCACCCTGACTGCCATTAGGTATCGGGATGGAATTCTTGAACCCATTGTCAGACCCTACGCTGGTGCAGTTGGTCCTGGGTTCCACCTGGTGCACGACAATGCCTGGCCTCATGTGGCGAGAGTATGCAACCAGTCCCTTGAGGATGAAGGAATTGATACCATTGAATGGTCCCCACACTCACCTGACCTGAATCCAATAGAACACCTCTGGGACATTATGTCTCGGTCCATCCGACGCCGCCAGGTTGCACCTCAGTCTGTTCAGGAGCTCATTGATGCCCTGGCCCAGATCTTGGAGGAGATACCCTAGTACACCAACCGTCATCTCATTAGGAGCATGCCCCGATGTTGTCAGACATCTATACAAGCATGTGGGGGGCCTTACAAACTTTAATTAGTACCGTTTTGAGTCGCTGCAATGACACTTTAGCACAATGGACTAGCCTGCAGCATCATTTGTTCACTTTGATTTTTGTCTTTGAATTCAGCCCTATGTAGGTTGATAATTTTTCATTTCCATCAAATGATGCGGCATCCTTTCATTCCTAACACATTACCCAGTCCAGTATACAGCAGATATCACGCATTATATTTTTCCCCATTGAGATCTGATGTGTTTTCAAAGTGTTCCTTTCATTATTTTGAGCAGTATATTTTATCTCATAGTTCTCTTTAGGGTCATAGCTCTGTATATAGCGGGATATTGCCCGCTATATATCAGAGCGCCAGAGCCAGGACAGATCCTGACAATACTGTCGAGATCTACCCAGTTGGCTGATTGACAGCAGGTTCTGCCTATCTAGAGGCAGAGCCAGCTGTGCCCTTCCCCCTCCCTGTCCATTCCTCCAGTCAATGCTGGAGGATCAGAGAGTGGAGGGGGGGAATCCATGCAGGGATTAGTGACTGACAGTCACTGCTCTGTGCAGGGAGATGATCAGCAAATGAGCGAGCAATGGTATGTGTTCGTTCACTTCCCAATCTATAGAGTTGATGCGTGACAGTTTCATTGTTACACGGCTCTATGAGGATGAGTGTAAATCACTCACCTCATAGTTCTCTTTTAACTGTGTTGTTCCAAGTTCACTCATAATGCTACAATCACCTTTAAAAAAATAATTATAGAGAGCCAGACTTTAAATGTCTGCTCATTTCCTCTCACACATTATGCTGGAAAGATATGAGTGCTCAAATGTAGACAATCCAACTTTTCTTGCCATGGACATGGATCTTTGTTTGCAAATGAGGGTAAGAGTAGATTTTTTTAAGTTTGCTCATTTCAATTCCTAACTAATGTGTTATCTTGGGGTGCCAGGCAGACTAATGTATCTTAATTTTAGGCTGCACTGCAAATTATAGGAAGAAAGAATGCAGATAATACAGACAAGGAATGCTAAGGGAAAGTAGCAAAATTGTAAGAGTTATTTTTAGATTTTACAATATTTTTGTCAGTGTGCTTTCACTTCCCATTATACAATTGCCCCTTCTGTTATTGTGTTCTGTAATTACATTGCATTGTTTTGATAGTTAAAAAAACACAATTCCTAAACATCAAAAGTAATTTTCTGTATATTTATAGAAAAATATATTTTCTTACACATTGGGGGTGATTTACTAACCTAAACACACGCACGCACTAGGTGCGTGTGATTTTTACACAGCAAAACGTATTTATCAACCAAAAAGTCTCTAAAAGCATATTTCCACTAATGCCATATATGGAAAAATCATGCACATGATGCATATATAATGCTGCTTCACAGTTTAGACAAAAATGGTTAGCTCATGCATTTACATTCCTGCATTCATCAACGCAAGCAACACAATGTAGAGCTAATTTACACAACATCACCTTGCAATTCATACAGGGCTTTGCACAACACACCTGCTGGGTGTGTACACACTACAAAGGTGTCCAGATTCCACCAATAGATCATGCTGGGAGGGAACACACTACAGAGGTGTATACTTGTTCGTGGCGTGTTTATAAGGTTAGTAAATCAACCCCATTGTCTGTGACTTTCATAGTGGCATTGAAGAGATATATTTTAGTTTGCACTTTTGTCTGATAAACTATAAACTTTATAAACATTTTGCAGAAAATGTTTTATATATTAAACCTTCATTTTAAGCCTTATTGGAAAATCAGTAACCTTCAGCAAAGGCATTCAATGGAACCTGACAAAGTTTTGACTGAGGATAGATTGATTCTCAAAAGTTTAAGTGGTCAGACATGAGCAGAATTTGCTTCACTTCATTGGTATACATAAAAAAAGTATTTCCAGCAACACCTTACAAATTAGCTTATTACTAAAAGACTGAACAGATCACAGACTGTCTATCAAAAATAGATTTCTAGTCGCAGATGGTTAACACATCTGCAAAGACTCAAGTATTTTATTGACATTTGTTACTAACAAAAAACCCTGTTAGTTCCATTCTACAGCAGGTTCAATTTGAAACATTTAATCAGTTTATATTTTCTATGGACTTTTCTTTCAGAAAGGTAACAGAAGTAGAATAGAAGATGCTGGTGGCATTTATTAGATTATCAATACTCCCCCTAAATTTTACACAGTGCATTGAAAAGAATGTAAAGAACAGAAGTAAAGAAAAAAAAACATTTTATCACAAATTTACATTTAAATAAAATAACTGGAATACTTGCTGCAGATTAGTAGTATTATACCCTATATATTGGTACACCATCACTTATTATTTCCTAAGCAGGACATAAATCAGCAACACTAAAAAAAACTGTAATCGACATGTAAGCCGGCCAAAAATGTGTTTAATTTCATATTTTTTCGTTTTCCAGATTCAAGTCCGAAAGTCAATTAATTTCCCTATTTGGATTTGGATCTTTCCAAATTTTTTTTACTATCAGATGAGTTAAACAATAATTACGAACATTCATTGCAGAAATAACTATAGACAATATTGGTTGGTGTGAATTTCACTGTTAAAGTGACATTAAGGGGGTTATTCCCAAAGCTGCCAAAGGCAGCCGAGTGAATAACCGAGTTGAAGTGAGCCGAATGCTGTTCGGCTATTCACTTCTGGGTTATACAGCTGATTTCAGCTGCATATCAGCTGAAATAAGCTGTACATCGGCTGCCTTCGGCTGCACTTCGGTCAGCCGAACATGCTCTGCATGTTCGTCTAAACCGAAGTGCAGAAGGACTTTGACTCAGATGATCCCACATTAGGATTGGCTGAGCTCCGGAAGCTCACTTGCTGCCATTCGCCCCTATTCACATAGGGGCCGAACGACAGTGAGTGAATAGCTGAATGCCGCCAAACGGCATTCAGTTCAGCACATTCTGCTCAGTACCTCCATGCTACTGAGCAGAATAGAAAATAGAGAAAACAGTAGCAAAAAAGGTTACATTTAAAAAAAATGTTAATAAATAGTGAAATTGAAATATAAATATATTTTAAAAAAGAAAAACAGTTAGGCGGAGCTAGCAGTGACAGCTAGCTCCGCCCAACTTTTTCCTATTGGCTAGCTCCGCTCAGTTGTTAGTATTTAATGACAGATCAGCATCCCCAGGTCATTTGGGGACGCTGATCTATCATTACAACTGGGAGGAGCCAGCCGCAAGACCATGGCTGGATCCGCCCAGCTGTCATTTGCAGGGCTTACAGCCGGCCTTCAGCAGGCCATTTGCCTCACTTTGGTTTTCACTTTGGGTCAGTCAAGCTGAAGCATATGTCTTCGGCTCAGCTGAGCCGCTCGGCCACCTTCGACAACTGTATGGGCTATAGTGAATAGCCCATACAACAGTCCTTCGGTACGACTGAACCAAAGGGCTCTGGCAGCCAAAGAGAGCCGAAGGATCAGCCGAAGCTACTGCTGGATCCTTCAGCTCCTTCGTGAATAATCCCCTAAATGTTTACTTTTTTCTTTTTAACTTTTGATAGTCCACAGGAACATACAACTTGTTTTCTTTAAATTCTTGTAAACAGTGTGGGGTCCCCCCTAATTCCTACCAGACCCTTACAGTCTGGTAGGAATTTGGGGGGACCCCAATGCAAAAAACAAACCAAAAAGCGTGGGGTCCCCCTAAAACCCCTTACCAGACCCTTGATCCAAGCAACAATCTGACAGAGCAGGAAAGGGAGGAGAAGAGTGTGTGCCCCCCTCTTGCACCATACCAGGCCATATGCCCTCAACATGGGGATTCTTCAGATATTTTGTGCATACTTGACTTTTTGAAGCATATGCCACTCACTTCTTGGTTTTATGTATTGAATGTTTTATATTTCCTTGTTAAGAGGCTTTGAGATCCATTGAAGAATTATTACTGAAACATATTTTTTTTGCACAAATTGGTTTTCTTTCTACTGCACTATTTTGAACTCGTTTTGAAAAGTAATTATTTTTGCTTTGACAGGGATTTTCAATTGCAGATGCAAGGAACATGCATGGAATGTGCAGCTGCCCCTGTAATTGCAAATATTGTTATGACAGTAATCTAATAGAAGTTGTTTTTGCATAATCAGCCTGTTACTGGAAAGATTTATGGTTTATGGATTGTATTTTCTGGGTCTGGAAAGTAGTAAAGGAGAATTTTGATGCAATTCTACATCTCTGAAATCTCAGCTAACATAGAGTACACATACACTGAGTGGCCAGATAATTATGACCACCTGAACTTTGTAGGCAAATTAGCTATAATTAGCTATAATTTTGCGCTGATGTTGCCAGAGGGCCAGATCATTATAAAAAGGGAAGCAGGTTGTTTACCATGACAGTAGAAGTGATTTTGTTCTGAAGATATGGGTAAACAATGTGATTTAACAGCCTTTGAACGTGGCATGATTGTTGGCGCTCAAGCCGTGGAGCGAATATCAGCAAAACAACAGAATTCGTTAAATGTTCAAGAGTAGCTGTTGTTAAAGTGTTTAAAGATTGGACTGTCAGCCGAAAATCTGGGTCTGAACGTGTGAATTGTGGCCGTCAGCAACTAGTCAATGTTAGGGCAAAACG
This sequence comes from Nanorana parkeri, assembly GCF_000935625.1. Taxonomy (NCBI): domain Eukaryota; kingdom Metazoa; phylum Chordata; class Amphibia; order Anura; family Dicroglossidae; genus Nanorana; species Nanorana parkeri. The sequence continues at coordinate 54,275 of NW_017309022.1, forward strand.
GAGAGTGGCAAGACTGGTACAAGACAACAGAAGGGCAACAGTGCAGTGTCAGATTCCTCGCATCACCTTTCAACATCTCGTGCATTCACGAGGCGGCCCAACAAAGTCATCTGTGGAGTCATCTCGTGGCGCAACGAAGTACTGAAGGGGTGGTCATAATAATCTGGCCACTCAGTGTATGTGTATATATATATATATA
>NW_017309022.1:59832-63309 GCF_000935625.1 Nanorana parkeri
CAGTATATATGATCATGAGTTAGATTTGACCAGAATGGTTAATTATATACTGTGCATTATGTTAAACCTGATGTGCTTACTATTCTTTTTGCATGTTATCACAACTCATTTGTGTTTAGGAGTAACTACTGTTGTGGAAATTTTACTAGGATGTGTTTTTAGTGTATTGTAATATTTTGTCATTATGTCTCTCTGTGTCAGGGTTTGCTGCGTCACGCCCAATTCGAGCGTGACCTGGTTTAAATCCCCACTAAGAGTAAACCATTGGAGTAGATATCTTATGCGTGGCGGAGATGGAAGGAACGTGCGTTTGTTGTCTCTAGTGCGCCTAGGGTTGCCACCTTTTCTTCCAGCGAAACCCGAACACTCTAGCGACGCACATAATTTTTTTGGGGGAGAATGAGTTGTGGCTTATTCATATGTAAATAACGTCAGCCATTCATGTGTAAATATGAAAGTTGAGACTATTTTTACTGGGGGGCCGATAGCCCCTATCTTAATTTTGGTTGCCCCTGTCTGTCTGACATCATGTGGGTGATTTACTAACCTAAACACACACGCACCAGGTGCGTGTGCATTTTTACACAGCAAAACGTATTTATCAACCAAACACGAGCAACGTGTCACATTGTCACGCTGTTATGGCGCGTTTTTATGTATTTACGTACGTGCGCGTCATGTAGCATGCGCTATAGCCTACACGCCGCTCTAATAGCGGCATGCAAGTCTCTAAAAGCATATTTCCACTAATGCCATATATGGAAAAATCATGCACATGATGCATATATAATGCTGCTTCACAGTTTAGACAAAAATGGTTAGCTCATGCATTTACATTCCTGCATTCATCAACGCAAGCAACACAACATAGAGCTAATTTACACAACATCACCTTGCAATTCATGCAAGGCTTTGCACAACACACCTGCTGGGTGTGTACACACTACAAAGGTGTCTAGATTCCACCAATAGATCATGCTGGGAGGGAACACACTACAGAGGTGTATACTTGTTCGTGGCATGTTTATAAGGTTAGTAAATCAACCCCCATGTGTCCAGGTCTCAGCTGCCATGAAACCTGGACACAGCATTCAAAACCTTGAGTGTCCGGGTGAATCCTGGACAGGTGGCAACCCTAAGTGCGCCTGATCAACCGCTGGAGATAATATGACGTTGTTCTTGTAAATAAGCGTGAGAATCATAGTAACGTTATTGGGCATTGCTCACTGAGCAATGCTGGATAAAGTTCACTCCAGTGGTAATAGATTATTGTATTAATGTGTTTTAATGTGTTTTGTTGACTGGCTATGTATTGAGGAAGTGGTTGTTAACATCACTTCCTGGTTTGCTGGTTGTTGAAATCGTTTGCTGGTTGTTGACATCACTTCCTGTTTGAAATCACTTCCAGGTTTGCTGTGTGAGACTACTTCCTGTCTGACATCACTTCCTGTTGGGCAGCTATACAACAATAAACAGATACCTGTGCTCGCTCTCTAAGCATGGAATTCGCAAGCAAGCAAGACCTGTCTCCTGTGTCCTGACTCTACATGACTCTAAAAGGGTGCTTCCAGTCCTTGCACAAAAGAGCGTAATACAACTGTGCTTTTAAGCACGGGGGAAATTATTTGTGTTTGGCATAATTTGGCGCAGTTTAGTGTGGCATGGATTTGTGCGTTGAACCAAGCGAACTTCCATAACACTACATGGGGTGGTTTTAAAGGGTTAAGCAAAATAAAATCCTGCAAAAATGACCTATCCAATCCTGGTGTCAACATTTAAGGAAAAAAGGCTATGAGCCTTAAGTAATCCACATACAGGAAACACAAAAACAGTGCGTCTCTCTTGCGTAGAAGTCTTTAATAAGTTGAAGAATAAAAGCAAGAAATGTACTCACAAACAGCTGGTAAAAGACTATGGGGTCTATTCACTAAGCTGCCGAAGGATCTAGCCGTAGCTTCGGCTGATCCTTCGACTAGCTTCGGCCCCAGGACCCCTTCGGTTCAGTGGAACCGAGGGGCTGCTGTACGGGCTATTCACTATAGCTCGTACAGCTCCCGAAGTCGGCCGAGCGGCTCAGTCGAGCCGAAGGCATATGCTTCGGTTCGACTGAGCCGCACTGAAAGCCGAAACTAGCCGAAGCCTGCTACTGACTGCTGGGCGGAGCCATCTGTCATCTCACGGCTGGCTCCAGCCACTTGCACAGACAGATTAGCATCCCTGGTTACCACTTTTTTTACTGTTTTTCTATTCTACTTGGTACCACAGAGCTGGCGGTCACGTGCCCATGACATAGAGCTTAGATTGACAGGAAGCTCATTGGCCGATTGGATAACGTGCCACTTCTCAGGCTGATTTGATTGGATGTAGTTCAAGACTTATAGGAACCAGATGGAGGTGACTGCTAGGTTCTGACAAAGGGGGCATCACCCCAGAAACGCGTTAACATGAAGCTGTCATGTAAGGAGAAGGATGTACGCTCCAGACTGCATGTTCATGCTGGGACTGTTTCTGCTCACAGTGCAGATGTACCTCTGTCACTACAGGCTTTCTTATACCTGTTGTTTGTGAGTACTTTTTTTGCTTTTATTATTCAAATTATTAAAGACTTCTACACAAGAGAGGCACACTGTTTTTGTGTTTTTTGTTTGCTAGATTTGCAGACACCCTGACTGTCAAAGTGCTGCCTACCTGTGAAAAGTCGCTATATATGTAACCCTATGGAAGAAGAACTTTGGCGCTAGTGATATTTATTTACATTTTGGAATCCACATACAATGTCACAATTACATGGAATCAAGCAGTGAAGAATTATTGGAGAAGGGGAGATTGTGTCAAACATATATGAGAAAAAGATGGCAATTGAATCTTTATGATAATTACCTTTGATTCATTCTCTTTTTAATCTGAAATGTTATTTACATTATGTATTTTATCACAGATGATAAAAACATATTTTCATTATTTTTGTGCATAATCATAAGCTATTTAAGATTGTGATTGTTTAGGTAGACTATAAAAATCAGGAGTCCTCTTATACAATTATATAGCCAGTATATTTAGGTGGCTGTTTGTGATAATTTCATATAAGAAGTTCCAGCACTGCAGGGGTTGCAAGATGTAGGTATCCTGTTTTTCCTTGGTACGTTGTAGTATAAAGAGTTACTTTGTACTGGCTTTTTAAAATATAATAAAAAGTACTATTAGAGATGAAGGGCCATTTTTTATTTGTTACAGAAAAACTTGTGCTGCTGGAGGAATGAGTTCTGACCATAAGACAAATAAGACAAATAGGTATGTGTTGGAAGGATTTTGCAGTGAGTTCAACAATTGCAAAGCTGGAGGTGCAAGATAGATACAGGACTGTCTGTAAGAAAACAGTGCTCATTATTGGATTTACTTGCATACTAAATGGAAAGAGCTGTACACAACTGAGGTACTAATCAAAATAAGTCAATGTCAGCAACAAATACTGGATAT
>NW_017309022.1:63841-66094 GCF_000935625.1 Nanorana parkeri
ATATATATATATTATGTTTACCACTGATGATGTATGTATGTATGTATGTATGTATGTATGTATGTATGTATAGGCAGGACATATACTAATGAGCAAATTGGTTTTGAAAACTGTACAACACGTTTTTCATTTTCCTGAAGAAATGCATTCAGATTTGTCCAGTCTACATAAATCATACAATTCAAAAATCAGGATTGCCTGGTTGCTAAGATTGCATGATTGTTTGCAGAGCAGACAAATCTAAATGCATATGTACCAGAAAAACATAAGTCAGATGATTCCTTTATCACTGCTTGCTAGATACATTTCTTCTTTCTCAAATTTTTGGCCTGTGACTGCAGTTTGATTTGTGGTACTACCATGCAGATCTCTGTGGTTTACTGTGTTACCAGCTAACAGAATTATACTGTTGATGGATATTTTCCTGGAATGACTGACATATTACTTATATTCAGCAGAGATGCATGAACTGCATTCCAGTTAACAACTTTATTCTAAAGAATTGTGATATAAACCATTAAAACCGTACATTCTGATGGATATTCCTGCCTGATGGCAAATACCTATTTGAAGATTTTATATTGTGATTTATGTGCATTCTTAGAACATATGGGACTGGAGATGGCGCAATAAAGGATTGTGTATGTGGATAAGAAAACTACATATTGGTTTTTAGCATGTTTTTTTCAGTGTGTGCAATGTACTTAATTACGATATAATCAGCATGAATTGGATCCCTTTTGAAATATATGAATACACCTAATAATTATCACTATATTAAATGAGTAAAATACATTTGGAACTAGTAAATCCTATACTAAAAGAGATTTGTTTTACTTTTCAATATTTTCTTGTTAAAGGAAGCATTTTTATAAAAAACAGAGAATAATTAAGAGGGGTGTTACCTAAGCTGCCGAAGGCAGCAGAATGAATAACCGAACTTAAGTGAAGTGAGCTGAAGCCTGTTCAGCTATTTCCTGCAGCCCTGTATGGCTACTTTTAGCCATACATCAGCTGCATTCGGCTCACTTCACCTCCCTTCAGTTCAGCCAATCAGACTCTGAACCGAAGGGAAGAACCCATTTGCCTCAACCAATGCAACATCTGGGTTGCCTGAGATGAACTTTCAGCAGTTTAGTCCCTACTGTTCACCCCTATTCTCAAAGGGGATGAACATCAGAGAGTGAATAGCATGTCAAGGGCATGTGGCCTGGTGTGGTGCAGGAGGGGGGTGCATGATCATCCCACCCTCTCCTGCTCTGCCAAGCTGCTGCTCGGATCAAGGGTCTGGTAAGGGATTTTAGGGGGGACCCCATGCATTTTTTTGTTTTCTTGGTGTTGGGGTTCCCCCTAAAACACCTACTTGACCTAAAGGGCGTGGTAGGAATTGGGAGGGGACTACACAGTGTTTTTTTAAAATTTTAATGTTTAACAGCACAAGTTCATTCCCAATGACATTTGGAAAAAAAATAAGATGCATCAATGAAATGGAATTGGAAAATTCAGATTCGTTCTGATTCGTTATTTGCTTCATTAAAAAATGTGGATGCATCTGAATTTAATAAAATTCATACTAATTCCAATTTGGAAAGAAACAAATCACACATATCTAACTTTGAACGATTCAGACGGTTCCAAATTTTCGTTAAATAACCATTCTGATTCCCTTGCATTGGAACGCATGACAATTTGGAAATTCGGATGCATTCTAATGTCCGAATTTAACAACATTTGTACGTATATCCATTCAGAAAAAAATGAAATATACATATCTACCACACATACATATACAGGTTGAACTGGATTGACCTGTGTCTTTTTTCAACCTTACCAATTATGTAATTATGAAACTCCAAATAAGGAGTTTCATAGGAAAAATTAGAAATCTCCAAAATGGAACAAAACATACTTATTAGGTTTGAAATAACTTAATTAGTATTATTAATTTTTTGGGTAGTTGTTAAAGTCACAGTTCCCATTTATGCTTGTTGCACTGTTTCATTTTATTTTGTATCATGAATGCCTTTTAATTCTATCTTTTAAATATTTTCCTGATAAGTGAGAACAGCAGTATGCATATTTAAAAATCAATTCCATGTCTTGTAAGCCTGTTATACTAATAATCGAATATTAAGTCACAAAGATGATGATAAAATATATTATTATGTATTATAGAATAATACATATTAAGCAACAAGGGATATAAAGGTTAAGATTAAAGTTTTTTCTTTAAAAAATGTGCAATGGAGACTA
>NW_017309022.1:66191-94584 GCF_000935625.1 Nanorana parkeri
AAAAGCAACATGTAGTTGATAAATATATAAAAAATATATAGATCAATAGTTCTATTGCGTGAGGCTGCTAGAAAAAAATAATATATGAAAAATCAATTGCCCCTCAGCAATACTATTTTTCCAATGTTCAACCTTTAAAATAAGACAGTAGGCAGTCAAAGCTAGTTTGACATCTCAGATCTACTGGGGAAGCTGTTTCATTTTAATGTTTAACTTCAAGACTTTTTTAGGTTTATGTAATTATGTTGTTCAACAGACACTAAAAATAAAATACACGTGTTTAGTTTAAATCAAAAACACTGTTGAAAAAAGAAGACTTTCCTTTTTGTGTATTTCATGTTTTGTGTTTGAACAAAAGAACAAGTAAAGGATGGTTTTTTTAAAGGACATTGAATATAATTTATGTAAGATTGCAAGCCAGCAGATGATTTAGCCAATACAGGTAAACAAATGAACATTTGAGAACTGCATTAGAAAATCTGACCTAACAAAGTCAAAGTATAACTTTGGGCAAAATAAAAAAAAACCCATAACATACAGTCTGTCAATAGCATTATCACCGCAGTTTTTGTTTTTCTAAATCCCCTCTATAACATAGATTTATTACCTGTTGAACCTGCTAGTATTTACCAACTTCCTTCACAAGATTTCCAGCAAAAGCTCCAGTTACAAGGGTTGGGTCAAGCCATGTAGCACTAAGGGGAGTATATAGAAAGATCAGTTTTTATTTATTATCCGTAAACCTTTTTTTGAGCCAAAAAACTGCAGCTTTTGCCGCTAAATACTATATGTGTTAGCTGGAGTTGGGCTTTAATTTGTTTGTCTTTTGCTTAAAGTCCATTTAAAACTACATGTCCATCTAAGACTACCCTGCCCCACAGGGTGACAACACTTTTGTGATTTTATTGTAGAAAGAATAGTGATGTCACTCTTTTACAGGAAGAAAAAATGAGAATTCACATAAGTCTAGTGTTTCAAAGAAATAAAACAACCATGTTTATTATGCCACAATCCTTAAAAACCTTTAATATGTATAAAAGGAGTTTATACAGCTTATTAAATATACCATATGCAAATACAAATAAAGTCACCTTATCCAGGCACACATGTGCTACCAAGAGAATAACAAATCCCACCCCAAAAAGAGTAAAGCACTATTCATATTTAGATTTCCAGATGTATAGTAACCAGCTGGGCAGGTGTGATTGCTAGTTTGCTATTGGCTATTGCAAATTTAAATAGCCAATAGGAATCTAGCAATGCATTCCTATGGTGATTTATTTTTATGTTATTTTTTCATTCTGACGGCAGCCAACGGCTCCGATGTCATAAGAAAAAAAAAACAGAGCAGGGAAAGGTTTACTCTTCTGGGAGAAAGTGTTTCTTTCATGGGCAGCCGGGAGCCGCTATTTAATAGCGGGAGACTCCCAGAGCGCCCGGGAGAGTTGGGCTGTCTGGAGATCAGTGTCCCTGGTTGCCTGGTAACTAGGGACACTGATCTGTCTGTGCAAGTGGCCCGAGCCAGCCGTGAGATGACCCCCTTCGTGAATAGACCCCTAAATGTTATTATTATACAGGATTTATATAGTGTAATCAGTTTGCACAGTGCTTTACAAAAGAAGGGGAGACAGTACAGTTGCAAAGCAAATCAAGACAAGAAGGCTAGGAAGGTTCTGCTTGTGACAGCTTATAATCTAAAATGGAGGGGCAAGTGGTACACAGAGTAATAGCTGTAAGGGGATGAGCTGATGGAGAAAGTGAAAATTTTGTTTTTAGGTAGAGGTCACATAGGTTTCTCTGACCAGTTTTCAAGAATCACCTAAAAGAGGGCAGAGTAGGAGATTGCTGGAGAGGTTGGGGTAGAGAGTTATAGGAGATGGAAGAGGCTCTGGAGAAGTCTTCCAGACATGTATGAGGTGACAAGGTAGGTAGATAGCTGGAGGCCTTGGGAGGAGTGAATAAGACTAAGATGGTGATGTAACCCATGGCAGAGTTGTGGATGGCTTTATATGTTGTTGTGAGTATTTTTAATTTTATTTATTGGGCAAATGGAAGCTGATGAAGAGAGAGAGGGTGGTGAACACTGAATGGTTGGTAACGTCGATGAGTCTGAATGCAGCATTCATGCTAGACTGATTGGGGGGATAGTCTTTCTAAAGTTAGGTCAAACAGAAGTTGCAGTAGTCGAGGCAAGGCATAGCAATGGAGTGAATTAGTAGCTTGCTATTTTCATTGGTTAAAAAGTTGCATATTTTGGAAATGTTATAGCATTAAGACCATCTGAGAAAATTGCTGTCACAGTTTATCTGCAGACTTGCAACTGAGCTGTTACTTGTAGTTCTACAAGTATATACAGACCTCTTACCCCTGGTTCTGCAGGGCTGTGCTGATGCTTGTAGTCCTCCAGGCATGTGCTCTGAACCTGACTCACTCTTGCACCAGTCTGGCAGCTTTAGGTGTTGGCCGACCTCTCCTGCTCTTTCTTACACAGTTTCTTGGCCAATCAGTGCAGCCTGCTTGTGGCCATTCCTGTGGATCCTCCCGCTTGTGGACTTTATTTAAACTCAGGGCAGCGAACGGCACGCTGCCCAACCAACGCTTTCCTAATTTAGATGCCGAGCCCCTGTTTGTGATTAAACCTGAATGCCTTGAAGTGTATCCATGTCCTGACTGTTGGCTTGACCCTGGAAATCCTTGTCCTCAGTCTGCCCTGAACTTTAAATTTTCCCTGGTGATCCCAGTCTTTTGTCTGTCTCTATCCTTTGGATATTCCTTTGAAATCCCAGTCTGCAGATTGTCTCTGGAATTCCTGGTCCTCCATCTGTCCCTGACCTTTGTTTTGTCCCTTGAATGTGTGTCTGCAACCTGTTCAGAACTCTGGCCTTGTCAACCATTCTTGGCTGTTAGGTGAGTTGGGTGAACATAGAGATTGTGACCTGGGGTCAGCACGCAGCCAAGCCCATCTCCACCATCAGGAGCTCTGGTGAACACCGGCTGGCCCTTAGATTCCACATCCTGGGGGTCCCCATGCTACCTACCTAGCATTGCAGCACCCTGCTGTGTACCCTGCCCTACCAGCCTATTCTGTCTTCCACTGCCTCATTCAGTTCCTCTGCTCTGCTCCCTGCTTGTACTCCAGCTCTGTGAGTTGTCAGCCTACACTGCTTGCACCCTTTTCTCTAAGTGTCCCTGCCAGTGTACTAGATCAGGTCCACAGACCTGATTTCAGTTTATACCTGTGAGCCCAGATATGTGACAATTGCCACTCCCTCTGCCATTCTGTCAGGCCAGACTGCATGGAACAATCACGACCCAAAAACAGAGGCTGCACTGTACTCAGGCAAATTAGGCAGCCACCACAGATCATGCTGGGGCCTTGCGGCTGCCTAATTTGTGTTAGTAGAGAGCCATCCAAGGCTAGCAGCGGTGGGAGGATTGCAGGGGAAGAGGTAAGGTGAGCTCTGTACCCCGGGGGGGTGGGCAGGGGGGTCAGTGGACACAGAGGTGGTTGTGGAAGAGGAGAGAGGTGGGAACAGTGGCAGTGGAAGAGCCAGACGGGTGGACAGAGAGGTGCTAGGGGGAGAAGAGAGACGTGGGCACAGTGGCAAGTACAGATCTGCCCAAGGTTGCAGTGGGAGGATAGCAGGGGGTCAGGTGAGCTCTGTACCTTATAGCTAGGATTAGAATTCAAGTGCGCTCTGTACTCAAAACTGGGATGAGAAGTCAAGTGAGTTCTGTACCCTATAGCTGGGATGGGAGGTTAAGTGAGGTCTGTACCCCATAGCTGGCATGGGAGGTCAGGTGAGCTCTGTACCCCAAAGCTGGGATTAAAGGTCAGGTAGGTGGCAGATCCAGGGGAGGGCAACAGGGAAGGCGTGCAACCGTTTCTACTGTACGGTCGAACGTCTTCCGTCGAACCAGCAGGCTAGAAACCCCGCCGGGAATCGTACGATTCTCGGTGAGTTAGTGGCCTGCTGGTTCGACAACTGCCGAACGGGCCGGTGTGCAACACAGCCCGTTTGCAGTCATCGTAAGCCCGCCTCTCATTGCAGGGGGGCGGGCTTGCGATGATCGCAAGTACGATCTGCCTGTCCAAGATGGGCAGATCGTATGTTTTTTAAAGTACTTTACAACCCTCGCAAGACTTTGTAAAGTGTATGGGCACCTTTAGAGTAGATCAATGTTTTTTCATCCCCGATAATATGGAAGAGGGTGTTTTCCATTATCTTGGATTAGTCATTTATGGTTGATGTGTTTAAAAAATAACACCTGAAGGTTTTTCAAACTAATGAGTGTTCTCGTACACAGACCCTTTGCCTCTTAACTCATAAACAGTGTTTCATTTACAGTCATGAAGGTATCTGTCAGTATGGGTTGATTTTGTGCCGTCTTCCACAATATAACATTGTACTTTATAAAACAAATACTTCAGTATGGTTCAGCTAGAAATCTATATGGTGTATACCTGCTTACACTGGCTTTTTATTTCGCCCCTTTAGAATAAAAAAATAAAAAATAAAAAATGAAGGTATCTGACATTTTAATGGTCTAATTTCCCAAATGGATGTAACATTTTTGCAATTTTTTGTGCAATATTTTTTAAATATTTACATTCAGTTGATAATCCAAATTAGCACATTATTGTAACCTTTAATATGAATCCATGAATGATGTATTGGGGTTGATTTACTAACCTTATAAACACGCCACAAACAAGTATACACCTCTGTAGTGTGTTCCCTCCCAGCATGATCTATTGGTGGAATCTAGACACCTTTGTAGTGTGTACACACCCAGCAGGTGTGTTGTGCAAAGCCCTGCATAGATTGCAAGGTGATGTTGTGTAAATTAGCTCTACGTTGTGTTGCTTGCGTTGATGAATGCAGGAATGTAAATGCATGAGCTAACCATTTTTGTCTAAACTGTGAAGCAGCATTATATATGCATCATGTGCATGATTTTTCCATATATGGCATTAGTGGAAATATGCTTTTAGAGACTTGCATGCCGCTATTAGAGCGGCGTGTAGCCTATGGCGCATGCTACATGACGCGCACGTACGTAAATACATAAAAACGTGCCATAAAAGCGTGAAAATGTGACACGTTGCTCGTGTTTGGTTGATAAATACGTTTTGCTGTGTAAAAATGCACATGCACCTGGTGCGTGCGTGTGTTTAGGTTAGTAAATCACCCCCATTGTGTTAATCTTAACATAAAGATCTGTGAACAATCGTTCTTTCATATATCATAATGAACTGCATCAATCAAACAGAACAAGTTGTATTCCACTCTACAACAATGTTTTCAGTAAACACAGTTGTAAGTGATTTCTTAGTGTATAACCCTATAGGAAGTTTAGCTTTATCATATAATTTTTGAAGGCGACAACACCAAACCTTAACTTGAGAGTAAACGTGTTCTTTTTTATCAAATCAGTCAGAGAATTAGTGTCCTTTAAAAACAACAGATGTCAAGTTCCTTTTGGAGGCTAAAGCTGGCCATACACCAGTAGAACCAAAAAAGTCTAACAGATTCCCACCTGCTGGAATATTATATTCTAACAGCAACAAGTGTGCCGCTTGCAGAATATCCAAACCGTGACTGTAGCTGATTGGCTGTAGTCACTATTTGACTGACAGTTTTCAACCTGGCTCCTTCAATATTTATATCAAAGGCTGTTGAGCTGGAGGCTGCCAACAAGGCTACTCACAGAGCAAATCTGCTCTGTGATGAACTGGCCAAAAAACAGTCCATGTATGGCAAGCTTTTGACTGACATTAATAGTTTCATGTTATCCATCAGTGTTAAAATACATAAATGTGGTTCTAATAAATAGTTGAAAACTTTAAGTCAATTGATTTTTTCTAAAGACTGGAAATTATTCATCATGTATGGTTACTTTAACCACTTGAAAACCAAGGTGTTAAACCCCCTTCATTTCCAGGACAGCGCTGCAGTACTTGACATTAATTTAATCTTGCAACGGTGTACTAAAATTATTTCTATATCATTTTTTGGGGACAGATAGAGCATTCTTTTGGTGGTATTTCATCACCACTGGGGTTTTTATTTTTTACTATATAACAAAAAAGTACCAAAAAGTAAAAACAAAACCCTGTTTCCCTATGTTATGTAATTAAACATTTAGGGTTTTTTTTCACAAAGCTGCCAAAGGCAGCCGAGTGAATAACCGAGCCGAAGTCAACAGAGCCGAACGATTTTCAGCTATTCATTTCAGCCCTCTCTGGCTGATTTCATCAGCTAAAGTCAGCCATACATCGGCTGCATTTGGCTGCCTCTGGTCAGCCAAACATGCTCTGCATGTTGGGCTGAGCCAAAGTGCAGAAGGAGTTCGACTCAACCGATCCAACATCTGGATCAGCTGAGCCGAAGCTCCGGCAGTTCACTCTGCCATTAGCCCCTACTCTCATAGGAGCCGTTCGGCAGTGAGTGAATAGCTGAATGCCGCCAAACGGTATTCAGCTTGGCTATTCTGCTCACTACCTCTGAAAAATTATTTAAATGTAAAAACATTTTAAAAATTAAGAAAAAAATGATAAAAATTATAATATTATAATATTTATACACATTTTAAAGAAAATTTAAAAAACAGTACCCCTCCCCCTCCCAAACCATACCAGATCCTTTAGGAACCCATTTAAAAATAATAGTGTGGGATTCCCCAAAAGTAAAACCAGGCCCTTTAGGGCTTGAAAAAGAGGTTTCCTCGAAACGCGTTGTCCCCGGTGTTTTCCGAGTCCTTCTTCCATCCCTGACCTACAGAGCAGACTACCGACCATAGCTTTCTGCACTATCTCCCACACGGCCAGACGCCACATGTGCCGCTCCCACCGGCACCCTAAGGGACAAGACTGCTCTCTGGTTCAAACACCGTCCTGACAGCTGCAAAGATAGGTGTTTGTTCAGTCATAGCACCAGTGAGTCATACTCAGTATTCCGCTCACATACCGCCCCCACTCCGGTCCATATGAGAGTAAAACGGACGCGGTCACAGCACCCAGCACTGCCTTAGTACCGCCTCACCTTCCCCTCCGGTTAACAGCTCTTCAATCTCCAACTGCGGCCGACAATTCTCACAACTCCTTCAGCCTTCGACCCTGCACAACTCGATCTTCTTGCAAGGCTGCCCCTCTCCTGGTCCCCACATCTAAACGTAAGTGTAAGCTCCCTTCTTTACACAATTTCCTAGTACACCTTGTCAATATCAATGTTTAATCATCCACCCTACTAGTTTTGCGCCCTGTTGTGAGTTTTTTTCGGCAAGCACAGGTCCTCCCACTGTTGTTTCAAGGCAGCATACTACGTAGCTCCAATTCCTTTCGAGGGTGCTATTTGTTCACTCATCCTTTAGGTCTGGTAGGAATTTTAGGAGGGACCCCAAGTTAAAATAAAAAAAAGTGTGTGGTGTTCCCCCATGAAGTCATACCAGGCCCTTAAGGTCTGGTAGGAATTTGAAGGAGGAACCCTCACCCCCAAAAATGGGGAAAAAAATGTGGGGTCACCCCAAGAATTTCCCACCAGACTCTTGATCTGAGCACAGGCCTGGCAGGGAAGGGGGGGATGAGCAAGGGCCCCCACCGCCAAGCCAAGTCACATGCCGTAGGCACTGAGAGGGTGCTTTTCCAGGGTCGCCCCTGGAAAAGCACCATGTCCCCATGCCGATGGGGACAAGGGCCTCTTCCTCACAAGCCCTGGGGCATTGGATCTGAGGGTACAAGCAGGGGGGGGCTTATTCACATCAGGGTACCCTTTAATAAGGGGCACCCATATGTGCCCCCCTTGTGAATGAGTAAAGGGGACTTGTAGCCCTACTCATTCACTAAAGGGTTAAAGTAAAACTTTAAAAAAGACGCCAGACTTTTGAAAAATCATTTATTTGAAAAGAAAAGAAAACGAAGGCTTTTTGACAAGTCCTTTAATTAAAAAAAAAACAAAAAATTGACCCACCGTCATAATCCAGGGTCAATCACGACATCCAGTGTTGTCCACGACGACGACTCAATTAAATAAAACACTTAACATTATTGTTATCACATAGGGGGCTAAGGAGGCAGGTACTCTTTACAGAGACATCAGTGGTCTCCAAGACCCTTAATGTCTTCCCTAGAGAAGCTGCTAAAGCAGAGATCTGCTTTAGCAGAGATCCTGGCTTCTGTAGCCAGGAATGACAGCTGAATGCGGAAGTGATGTAATATAAATCACTTCCTGCATTTAGACACTGGAGAGGAGATAAGAGGGAGATTGTGTACTGATCTCTTGTGACAGAGCCACTGTGCCGGTCCTGGCCAGCACCGGGCACAGCAGATCTTGGGACCCGCTGCGGCGGGGACCGGTGGCGGTGGGGCGAACACATATCCGCACAAACTACAAGCAATCAGGCTTCTCTACAGACACCGGAATGCTTGTATTTAAACAGCCATTGCCCACTGTTTACATGTAAGGTAGTTTCCCCACTTGTGCACAGGCTGGGTGCATGGGGGCGGCAAAGGACATCTTAAAACGTCCACAAGCATCTATAAGGCTCCCATCCAGCCATTTAGGTATTGCCACTGGATGGGCGGTGGTTAAAGAAGAATTCTTCTCAGCATTTTTACAATCGCCTTTTTGTCATATCAGGTGCACTTCAAATTCCCTGCAGGAAACCTACAGATGTCATAGAGTGCCAGAAATCTTAGCTAAAAGTCAATTTTATTAGTACTTAGTTAGCATACTTTTGGATGCTGGAATGCACATTGCCCTGCAAACCAGGTTTGTTAGTGAAATTTGCCATATGTATGCTATACATATGCTGGGAACATTAAGCCTGAGGGATTAAACACAACCAACTAGCTCTTTCATGGTAGCAACAGATTTCTGTGGGTTAAAGAAAGTGTACCACACTAGGTGTGCCATAGTGCTGCAATGATTGGTGACCATTTTGAAATGTGGGTGCACTTGAAGGACATGGTTTATTATGATATACCTTTTCACATCTTTTAGCATCAGATTTCTTTGCAGCTCTCACAATTTGCTCACATGACATCTCAGAACTGCAAAGGAAGTAAAGTGCTGAAAAACCTTAATTTGCCAGATTGTGAGATTGCAGGTCTCAGTGGGGAGTAATTAGCTAAATAATTGCAAGCTACTGTCATTGACTGTGGGTCCCACTCTGATCTATGTCTCAATGGTGAAGTATGTCAACCAATAGCCAACACCATGACATACCTTCCTAGAACTGACATGGATAGCAAGTTCCCTCTTCCTACCATTCCAGACTTCCGTTGATGCTGTACCTGGCATGCTTTTCTTGTGCACATGGTAAACACATTGGGGGGATTTATCAAAACTGGAGCAGACAAAATCTGGAGCAGTTGCCCAGGGCAACCTATCACCTTCTCTGTTCAGTATGTTCAGTTGAGATTTTAAAATGAAAGAGAGAAGCTGATTGGTTGCCCTGGGCAACTGCTCCCATTTTTGTCTGCTCCAGTTTTGATAAATCACCCCATTGGGGATATGATTAGCCTGGTTTGAAGATACGAGTAGAAAAAAAAGTCTAATGCTACAGTAAGATAGTAGGGTCAGTTCTCTTAAAAGGAAGTTGGTTATTTTTCCTTGCCTCAGCTCTGATAAAAGTATAAAAGAGTCAATGATGGCTTTCAAACTTTTCACCATTGCCCAGTTCAGTCTTAGGGCCAGTACAAATGATGCAGATGAATGCATTTCAACCCCAAGGATAGAGGATTACAAATAAATTACCTCACAGTGCTCGAAAGAAGATCTTGGGTAGATTGCATGTTTTTAGAATCTTGGAGCACCAGGAAGAAAGCCAAGGGAAACATGGGTCAAATATATGACTTGAAGAAAATCATATGCTGGAAGGAATCAAATGCAGCACTATAGTTCTGAAAGGCAGCAGATTACAAAAGACACAAATCACACAGCCAAAGTAAAAATACCAGCATGTTGGCTAATATTTATTTTTGCAGCAAATAAATAGATCACTGTTCCCAGCATTGTTGTAACACTTTCCAGTAAATCTTTTCTATATGAAGACTTTTAGAAAGCAATTTGACAAAAAACAGGTAATCTGAGATTTGAGACAATATAACAAAGGTTTGTTTGTAACGCTGGGAAACATTTTGCTTTTCTTATAAGCTACATTGGTAAAATTGAACTTAAGAAAAAAGCACGAGCTTAGCAAAAAAAAGAGAGAGAGAGAGAGAGAAAGTACTCTAAATGTACATTTATAATCTTTTTAGACCCTAAAGCCTTTTCAAAACTTGTGGCAGCTTCAATAGTTAGTGTTTTCTAACTATACATAAAAGTGTCACTTTCTCTACTTTATATGGTGTTATTTTGCTGACTGCTACACCTTTCTCTCTCTGAACAATATCAAAGAAAGGAAGATAACAAAAGGAAAAGGAGAGACATTTTAATGATGTTATTGAACTGGTTGGTACAGCACATTTTAACAAATATAATGATTTTCATTTACTTCTGAATGTGCATGATGTTTTGCCAAGGCATCACTATGCTTTCCTTCTATCAAGTCACATAATAACATCTCTGACACTACAAAGATAATGCCACGCAAGAATATGAATTGGTCCACAATTTTTTATAATACCAACATACAGCTGTCACAAAACAACATTTTTCTGAGTTCCCACAACAAAGATATTGTTTTGAATAGTAAAAGTAAACATGTAGTAAAACATTTGCCCATATACTACATATATGGTTATTTAAAATATATAAATACATGTGTTTATTACATTTTTGTTACTTGTGGAATAATCCATAATTTCATAAAATGATGTATTTGATTATTTGGAAAAAATGTCAGTACTTATGTTTGGGTCAACAACAAAATATCTGTTTGTGAATGAGCAGCATAAAGTCTATTCTTTATGAGAGATGAGGAATCTTTGTATCCAAATCTAATTAACTTTGAACACTCTTTACATACAGATTTTCACTAGTAATTTCACATCCTGCTCTTTGTGATTGGAGCATTGCTGTTTTCAACAGTATTTTATTTATGGAAAGCCTGGGACTGATTATAATATGTGCAGAATCCCACTTAGCTTCCCTTAGAAAAAAGAAGGGGATGGCAGTCAGTATCCACAGTCAATATCCACAGAGCAAAAACAGATACAATTCTGTAATGATGTTTAAAAAAAATCCTATTCAGAACTCTTACTGGAAATGATTATAATATGTGCAGACTCCCACTTAGCTTCCCTTAGAATAGTCTAGTTTTTAACATACGTGTACACCAAATTGTGTGCGCATGTTTGCTGTTACAAGGCTATAAATGAATGACCGCATTATTGTCAAAAACAAAGACAAACATTCCAAGCCAAAGCCTCAAAATAGGGGCCTATAATCCAGCTGAATCACAGTTTAGCCCACATACACTTTTCTACCATGGGAGCTTAGTAGGCTGAGCAGACATGCTATTATATACTAGCACTCATATAGAGGAAAGGATGGTGAGGTTGCTGCTTGCAAACTACCTCCAGGGAGTCCAGGGTGTTTATTCAAGTCTTTCAGGCCAGTAATGCCTTGCACCCAGAAAATATCCACTTTCTTGAAACAGAGAGTGTGGAGAACATCAATATGGCTTTATAAAGGAACCGAAAACATTATATTGTTTGTTACACCAACTACATGAATCCATACTATGATGTTAAAAGTCTAACAATTTACACAAATAAGTGTTATTATAACATCAAAATCAAATTATAACACCATAACATGTTTTGAAGTGATATTTTTTATAGAAAATTCTTTATTTATTATTTAACAGACATAGTTATATATTCACAAGAGACAAGAAGTGGAAACATCAACATAATCTTGGTGTAGCAGGTATCTGGAGGATAAAATGGCACTCAAAAGCTATTGTTTAAATCATTGTGTACAGGTGAAACTCGAATAATTAGAATATCGTGCAAAAGTAATTGCAGTACGTGCTGCAAAAGTGGCCCAAACCAAGTACTGAGTACATATGCATGCTTGTACTTTTCAGAGGTCCGATATTGTTCTATGTACAATCCTTGTTTTATTGATTGCATGTAATAATCTACTTTTTTGAGGTTGTGGATTTGGGGTTCTTGGGGTTTTCATGAGCTGTAAGCCATAATCATCACAATTATGACAAATCATGGCTTGAATTATCTTGCTTTGCATGTAATGAGTCTATCTCATATATTAATTTCACCTTTTAAGTTGCATTAGTGAAATAAATGAACTTTGCACGATATTCTAATTATTCGAGTTTCACCTGTACATTTACTAAAATGTAGCATCAAATATATCAAATAGCCAACATTTTGGGGCCACACAGGGTTCCTTCATCACAGTGACTTGCTGGTGATCTACTACTTTCTTAAGCTTGAACACACATGGCGCTATCAGCATGTTCGGCCGATCCAAAGTGCAGGCTACTCGCTGCTGTTCGGTCTATTCCTATAGATGCTGAACAGCAGTGAGTGAATAGCCAAATGCAGCTGAGCGGCTCAGCTGTTCTACTCGTTCCCTCTGTGGGACCGAGTTGAACAGAAAAATAGTTTAAAAAGTAGAAAAAAATAAATAGAAAACGATTGTGCGGAGCTAGCAGTGACAGCTAGCTCCGCCCAACTGTTTTCTATTGGCCGGTGGTTCTGCTGCCGTCAAAAAAAAGAAAATAAAAAAATATTCTCACCACAGGAATGCATTGCTAGATTCCTATTGGCTATTGCAAATTGAAATAGCCAAAAGGAATCTAGCAAGGCATTCCTATGGTGAATTTTTTTTTTATTCTGATGCCAGCCAACGTGTCAGAATAGAAAAGAAAAAGCAGTGTTTCTCTCCGGGGCGGCCGGGAGCGGGTGACTCCCGGAGCGCCCGGGAGAGTTAGGCTGTCTGGGGATCAGTGTCCCTTGTTAGCTGGTAACCAGGGACGCTGATCTCTCTGCAAGTGGTCGGAGCCAGCCGTAACATCAGATCTGGCTCCGCCCAGCTGTCAGAAGCAGGCTGTCGGCCGGCCGGCCGGCCGCTTGGCCAGCTTCGGCTTTCACCTCGGCTCAGTCGAGCCGAAGCATATGCCTTCGGTTCGACTGAGCCCCCCGGCCGACTTCGGGAGCTGTACGGGCTATAGTGAATAGCCCGTACAGCAGCCCTTCGGTTCTACTGAACCGAAGGGGTCCCGGGCCCAAAGCTAGCCAAAGGATCAGCCGAAGCTATGGCTAGATCCTTCGGCTGCTGTGTGAATAGACCCCTATCTGCATATAGCATGATGAAACACGATTACACATTTCAAGTTCCAGTTTGCAATACTTGCTCAGGGGTTTTCTCTATGTGTTATGTGATTTTATCTGTGCATGCATTATGTGCATGTGTTAAGCATTCCTTATTGCTATGATCTTGCCTTTTCTTTTTATTTTGAGTTTCCTGCACTGCTGTTACTATATAGGGGTCTATTCACAAAGCTGCCGAGGGCAGCCGAGTGAATGACCGATCAGAAGTGAAGTGAGCCGAACACTGTAATAAGTGAGATTTATGGGCACAGGCACAATTTCAACAAAAAAAAGTTGTTTGCCTTTCCCTTTTGCTTTTCCCTAATATTGGAGACCATTCAAAATGCATTATTGGGGTTATTCCTGAAGGAGCCGAAGGATCCAGACGTAGCTTCTGCTGATCCTTCGGCTCACTTTGGCCACCGGAGCCCTTTGGTTCAGTCGAACCAAAGGGCTGCTTTACAGGCTATTCACAAAAGAACATTTACCATAAAAATTAAACATGTGCAAATCATAAAAATTCGTTTCGGACTTAAGGAATGAAAAATAAAAAACATTTTCATAATATTGGTATTTTGGATTCAGAGGCAACAAACTTCCAAATCTAAAACCACATATGTAAATAGAAGAACCATCTTGGAGGCAGGGCGCATGACATCACATGCCATGATATCACATGCCTGTAAGGGTGCCACAATTTTGGGGCATACATGTGACGTCATGCGCCCCACCTTCAAGATGGTGGGCGCGTGCTCAGAACACACCGGTTGCCGATATGGCCTCCGCGTGTTCTGCCAATGAATTGTTATGTGTCCAAATATGTGATATTCAGACATATAATAATTTGTAAATTCGGATTTGGAGGAACCACTGAATCAACAGAATTTTATTGATTTGCAGGTTCATCCAAAACCGAATGCACAAGTCTAATAAAAAATCAAGTTACTGGCCGTTGTCATGTTTTCGAGGTTGGAATTGTGCCAAACATGCTGTTTGCGCACTAGATTCCTCCAGACTGCTGTCCATCCACCACTCAACAAGATATCAGTCTTTCTCTTGTATATTCAAGAAATAAACCTCCACCCCACCCCCTCTGCTATTTTTTTCACAATATTGTGGTAGGGAGGTGGTTAAAGTAGTGGTGTGGGGTGTCATGACTTTGGTCCCCAGTTGCCTGCATGTTCTATGGTATTAAAATGTATTTAAAGCCAAAACTAATTTCTACAAGGAGCTAAAGTAAGGGAAATTCTAAAATGGCATGTTGTCACTGAAACAGGAATAGAGGGGAAATCTTCCAATGGGGACATCTATTCTTGTGACAACTGTGTTAGAGCGGATTTCTCTTCACACTTTGTGAAAATTTCAATTTGCAACCTGTCGTGAAGTTAAATCTCACAGACCCAAAAAGCAACCTCCAATAGAGTTTAAATAATTCCCTACTCTATTCACATTTAAACACAAAATGTTTATGAAAGATATACTGTCAGAAGGTGTATGTTCAAAAGTTCCCACTCTAATTCAATTATCACATTTCCCTTCAGTTTGCACATCTTCCTATGGTCATGATGTGCCCAGAATAACTGTCCTTGTTTTTTTGGAGATATTAACCACTTCAGAACTTGTACCTTTACACCTCTTATAGGCTAGAGCAGTTTTTACATTTTCAATATGAGGTTGATGATTTGCTAAGAACGTTGTTATTACTAAGAGTGACACCATAGTAGCTTATTTGTGTATCACTCAGCTGTGGATCCTCAAATCATCTCTAAATTCATGCTGACACTGTCCTTCCTTCTGAAGGGTGACTACTTTTGTTCCCCATGATGCCTGGGTGTGAGATTACAACCCATCACTGGACTAGGAAGGACAGTGTCAGCACTAATTCAGAGATGATCTGAGGATCTACAGCTGAGTGATACACAAATACGCTACATTTTTGTAAAGTGTGTGCATGCATTTGTAATAGGGATGCACAGATACTTTTCGAGTACCTGTGCAGATACTTGGCATTTTCATGAGAACTACCGGGGTTGCAGCGGTTGCAGCTGGGACCTGGCTCTGGCGCTCCACCACTGTCCTGAAATCATTAGTCTGTATTGTTTTAGAAAAACTGTCACATGACAATAAACAAAAATGTATCAGTACTCGTACTTGTAAGTACTCGGCAAGTACCAGTACTCGTACTCACAAAACTGGTATCTGTGCATCCCTTTATTTATATTTATAAAAACAAAATCGTACATTAATACAGAGATGTACAAATCCCGGGAGCTCCGTGTGCTCCTTACAAATGACAGCTGCCTCCTAATTTTTTAATTTTTCTCTAGTCTAGTCGTGGAGCTCAGAAGTATCGGTACATGTACTCGTACTTGTACCGAGTACTGTACTTGGTATCTGTGCAACCCTAATTTGTAAGATTTAACTCCTTAGTTTAGAGTCCATTTAAGATAACAAAGGAGAACACACATTGCTGTTTAGGAACAAACTAGGCTTTAGTTATTTTTTTAAGTATTTTTACTCTAAATAAAAGTATACATTATATTCTATACGTTTTCTACTGTTGTGCATTTTTTAATGGACTTTGAAAATAGAGTGTATCAATGCATTGTTAAACTGCATTATTTAGTGATACTTGTAGACTATCTGCAAAAGTTATTTTACACAGGAGTGGCTGCATTTTGACAGCAGCATCAACTATGTAATACAAAGCAATTCCCAGATCTCATTGTAACAGTTGGTAATTGCCTGTAACAGCAGTGGCAGGGTTAGAGGAGCAGAACATAGGTGATACATCTTAAAATCCTTGTTTAAGTTTGTTTAGGACATTTGTCCTATTTTTAAAATATAGTAGCTAAAATGCATCCCCACAAACTATGGAAAATAAACCTAGAGATAAAGGGAACACTGCATAGCTTCTCACTACTGCAGTTTGGCATCTAGGCACTGCTGTACTGCATCAGTCCATACTAGTCTAGGAGAGTACCTACAGAGACTGAAATGTGCCCATAAATATACAATAGTTTTCCAGTCTCATTATATTCAAACTGTATGACAATTGTGTCTGTAAACAATCTAATAATACAAATAGGCAATAGATGCAAAAGGGTGCAGCATCCTCAGATTATAGAAACTGAAGTTATCTATTTACTCTATTTCATATAAAAGACAGAGTTTTTAAGCAAAATGACTATCTCACCAGAATTAAACTATTGTTTTCAGGATAAATTACAGCTTTTTTAAACACCCTGAAGAGAGCTGAAAGTGCTTGAAGTGTAAATTAAACATCCCCAGGGGTTCTAAACAAGTGGAACTCAAAAACAGACCTGAAATAGAAATTCAGAACATATTGTCAGCTGATTTCTAAACTCATCTAGCAAAAACATCTTATACCAAAATAAGAGACACCAGATGTGTACTTTTCTTTATATAATCACATATTCTACATAGAGAACATCAGATACAACTTGTTTAGTGAAATATGTTCAGTGAATATTATGTAATTATGACATTTTCGAAAAGATAAATAATAGAGAGAGGGAGAGAGGAGGGAGAGAGGAGGGAGAGGGAGAATTTTTAGCAATGTGGCTTTTGCAGTGGTATGGTTCAGGAATTGGATCATACAAAACAACTCCATATATTTAAATCTGTTTATTAGCTGTTTTTTGAAGTATATAGTATTGCAAATCATAACAATGGAAATTCCATTTTAAATTATGCAGCAATAATGTAACACTGAAGTACTTTTCCTAAAACCTCCTGGTCTATAGATACTTTTCTTTATATATTGTCATGATTATGGATTACATATAGTGGTTTTAGTAACAAAGATCAGTTAGGCATGTCATTCCATGAAAGGTAGAAACTGTAATGAGGGACTAAGTCATAAGTCCATAAGATAAGAAGGAAGTGGAAAAAATTAGTAGAGAAGGAGAGAGAAAAGAAAAATAATTGGTTCTCACTGAGCTTTAGTGACCCAGCAAAGAGTAGCAAAGCCATGGGTCCCATGTAGCACCTGTGACCAGTGGGGACACACTCAAACATGCCCCTTTCCTGGACACCCTCTCTTTGTCTAAGGTTTGATGCAAATGATTTTATTTGTTTCATCTGCCCCCCAAAAGTGGTTACAGGTAAAGGCTTTAATGCATTTGGGGAATTTAGGCCCTGGAAATCATGAGTTATATTATGCTCAAAGTATTATTGTCCTAAGAGTGGGTCATACACTTGTTGGATGTTGATGTGAAGAAGCTGACTTACTCCAATATTTTGAGATCCAGTTGCTCGTGAAACATGCTGGTGGGGGCTAGAGTGTCTAGAGAGAAATAGCAAAGGAACATTGAAGATATGATTATCAAAAATAGTCAGTTAAAAACTGTACAACAAAAATTGTAAATTGTGGTAATCCATAAAACAACCAGTAAACATAGGAATAGTGTGCCCCTATGGTCTTTCATAATTCATTTCAGGAGCAGAACTCTGCTATAGGAAATGTAGGAGACTCAACTAAGGGAATTGTCTCTAGAGAGGAAAGAAACAGGAAAGGACATGTATACTTCCTAGCACTGCCTTGCAACATATAAAACAGTATAAACATATCATACTTTTATACTGCAATCTAAACATGGGAGGTGGGTGTAGGAGCAGAACTCTGCTCTAGGGAATGTAGGAGACTCGCTTGGGGAAATTGCCCCTAGAGAGGATCCTTCAGAAAAAGGACATGTATACTTCCTAACACTTTCCTTGCAACATATAAAACAGTATAAACATATCATATGCTTAAACTGAAATCTAAACATGAAGGTGGGTGCAGGGAGCAGAGTGTCTCACCACCACTTTACAAGGAGGGATAATATCCCAAGATTAAAATCGAACATAGACCTCTATAATCAAGTCATGAACGTGAAACACGTGAAAGGTTTCACATGCATGCAGGGACACCAATATAGTGTGTTATTGTTATTTACAAAAAAATCAGCAATTTGATAATTTCTATGGAGTGAGATTATTGGTCTTCTTCTATGTACTTCTAGCAACGGTGAGCCAGTTAGATCTGCACCCAGGACTGCATCAGATTTTGCAGAGTGCACGGAACTTGGAGCCGTGTTTGCCTTGTATGAAGCACTTGAACTGAACAAGTGTCAATAGCCAATAAGGGAAGGAAAGTTTCTTAAAATATGGATCTTTGGGCTTCTGAGTTGTCCGGTACTTTGGTTAGATTAGAGGTTGAAGAATTGGTTACAAACATCTCTGTTTATGTACTGTTTTTTGAAGAAATAGAAAGATTAGAACAGACTTCTCAGCTCAGAGAAACCATAGTATTCAGTAACCCAGGTATGATTCAGAGTTGCCCAGTCCAGGCATGTAGGGCCAAAGCATGTGGGTCCATAGCAGGCAGCACTAATAGGGGCAACAGATGAGTTTGACTGAAGAGGTTACAAAACTGCTCATAATGATTACTGTTCCCCCTTTGATAAGTCACCTGGACTGCTATGTGTCCTCCCTTTTATAGTGATGAGTCTGTCTATTCCAAAAGTCCACTTATTGGCCGTTCTAATCTTGATAGCCATAGTTTAATGGCCTTACAAAAATTTGACAGGACTATAAATCATAAAACCAGCAGGATTCACCTTGAACCCATGATAGCAGTAAACCTAAACCTCATCACTAATGATAAGGAGCCTAACAAGCACTGGGTATCCAATGTGCCTACTTGTATAATACTGTCTATCTTAGGTTTATACAAAAAGCCAACCTATCTGTATCTATCAATAAGATAAGCAATAATGTAAAGATCAGTGCTTATTTATTTACATATATGTTATAACCCTATAGGAAGCCCCTTGATGTGGGGCTTAAATTATGCATTTTAAGAATAAGTAGAAATAGGACAGCAATGCAAACAAATCACGTATTTATGGCCAAGCATTAGTGCAATTTTCTTTACTCTGAGAATGTCTACCTTGGTTATAGCAAGGTCCTTTTGCTTTGCTGATAATTCAATCTGTTCTTCCTTAATTTTTTTTAAATTGATTTAACTCATTAACTATGCTGTTTTTTTCTGCTTTTTCCAACTTCCTTTTAGTTGGAAAATCATGTGTATTCTTAGGCTGCACTATAATGGTAGCTCACCTGATTGAAAGCAGCATTCCTTGGTGTAAAAAACATTTTTTCACCAGCATCAACACATGTTATGTAACTGACTTTGAGCTTTGTTATTTCTTAAGAAAATGCACTGAATAATATGTTATGTATTTGTATTTTGGTAAAAAAAATAATGCAAAGTGTTTTAATGATAGATACTGTAGATAGATAGATAGATAGATAGATAGATAGATAGAAAGTAATGGGATATGTAGCCATTAGAGATGAGCTTCAGGATAAACATGAGTACAACCAAACCCAGTTAACATGTCTGAAGCACCAAAACAACCAGCCAGGAATCCTGGGTGATGTCATTGACCAAATATGGTCATCAACGTATTTGGTTAATAAAGTGCAAAAGAGGTCCCCAGCACACTTTTAACCTAGCCAGCAACTACTACTGTTTAACTACTCAGGTTAAAGAGGTTTTAATTTAATATATCTGCAGATTTATAGGAAATCTACACTGCTCTAATGAGTGTGGTCTCTAACTCTACGCAATCTGAGTTTACCAAATGTGATCTCTTGATCTTGATTCTCTCGATGCCATAATTATCTTGCTGTTCTGACAACCTATTGTCTTTAGATTGAATAGATGAGATAACATACACTACATATTTTGTTTGACATTTAACAAGTTGTCTAAACCCCTTAGTATATGATGTAACTATATGTGGATCTCCTAAAAAGTGTATAGCTAGAACACCAAATTGTAGAATTGTGAATTGAAGCACCACATTTTGTTTAATAGTGCAGATGCATCCTAAATTGATATGGGGTTAAGGGGAATAGAAATAGCCAAAGCATTTCAGGTGCTCATACATATACCCCCATCATCACTGCTTACTAAGGGAGAACATATATCAGGGCTGTAAAGGCTTCAAATTGTATAACATTTAGTCCAGTGTGTGAGAATGCGTAGAGCTCTTTAGCCGCTGATTTGGCAGCCAGATAGGACATCCTTGAGGGTCCAGTGCTTTTATTCCACTTCTTTCCAGTAACTAGAACACACAGACATTGCACATTTTAACATACTTGAAGTGCTCAGCCATTTTGTCTTCTAGCTACAAAGCATACTCCTGGAGTTAACACCTCTCTTAAAGTGCCACTAAACTCAGGAGTTAAACCTTAAAAATGCATTCAAATACCTTAACTATTAACAAAAATGTATCTTATTTGTGCATAACTTGGATGTAGATCCTCCAATCATCTCTCAATTCTGGATGACACTGTCCTTCCTTATGGAGGGTGGCTTCTTTGTCCCTGTGCGTGTTGTAATATAGCCACCACTCGAAGCTTGCTCCCATGATGGGTGCCTGATTTTACAGCTTCTCCTAACAATACTTAAACTTTCTCTAAATTTTTTCTGGAATGGGTCCATTTTGTCTCCTTAGTCCTATATGGAGTAAAAGCTCAAGTTATATCAATCTGATATATAAATCTATTTTAGGGAGTTGCCTTGATCTTTGAGTTACATAAAAAAAGAACTATTTAACTATCCTTCTCTAAACTTCTCAAATTGTGTAACATGCATTAATCCTAAAAATCATATTCAGAGTGTTGTGTACATTGAACCTCACCATGGAGTTCCATTGTACCCAGAGAAATCCAATCACGATCATCCAAGTGAGCATCTTTATAGTGCTTCCTGAGAGTTAACTTCTTGGAAAAAATATTAACATCTACCAACACAGAAAACAGATCAAATTGACAGGTATTTTAAAACCTCATGAAAGAACCATCTCTGCTTTAAGAGTCAAGTTATAGGTAGAAAGATTCAATACATTAGTGCTCAGTGTTTCTATTTCAATACCCCCTCACCTTAACCCTTTCCTTTTCATGTTTTGTATTTATATTTTTGTAGGGATGTACTGTTTTCCCTAAAATCTTTTTGTCTCTTTTGTTATTTGTTATCTGTATAGTTTAGTCAGCTTAGTTGTGTGCTGGCTTGTGTTCTCCAAGTGTGCAGTGATTATTCCCAGTCACCTGCTTTGTGAATGATCTCTAGTAAAGTGTGCTAGAGATAATGCTTCATTTTAAGGATGTTTAATACCTGACCAATCAGCAGGTTTGGGGAGCCTGCTGTGCGAGCTATGAAATATCTGAGGCACTTCCTGGTACAGTGTCTTCACTCCAGGGTTTCACCCTGAGAGTATGCATCAGTGAACAGCCAACCTAGGCCCCAGGCCTGAAGGCCTAAGGGTATGGGAGGCTGTGAGGCTCTCCTGTCATGAGAGGTGTCCCTAAGATACTAGCTATGTGTTGGAGTGCTACTGGGCCTTGACGAAACAAATATGCAGTTGTCTCCCACAGGGATGGTTAGTGACTGACTAAGCTGGGAAGCACCATATGGACCTTCCCACTGCTGTCCTACCTTAATTGTAAAGACTGAGCATACACAGAACCCTCAATTCTACAAGAAGCTACTTATATTGAGATGTATTCCAGCCAGTAGAGTTGAGTGACAGAAGGATCTAGATAGCTAGACAACCATGCCGAAGACCAAAGACTGTGATTCAATGTAATTCTTCAGGTATCCTGTACTCCCTCCATCCTCCTTCCCTATTCTTCAAGCACATGCAATTAGAAAGGATCCATCCATAGCTTTGGCTGATCCTTCATCTCACTTCAGCCACCAGAGCCCTTAGTTTCAGTCACACTAAAGGGCTGCTGTACGGGTTATTCATAATAGCCCGTACTGAGGCTGAAGGCAGCCCATCGGCTCAGCCGAGCAGAACACATATGCTTCTGCTCGGCTGAGCCGTAGTGACAGATGAAGCGTGGAGAATGGTCAGCTGAAGGGCCGACCGTTCTCCACGCAAATGACAGCTGGGCGGAACCAGTCGTGATCTCACAGCTTGCTCCGCCCAGTTGTAATGATAGATCAGCGTCCCCACTGTACATAGAGCAGGTGCTTATTGAATAAAGGGTCAATCCACCTATAGTGAAATAGATGGAACACTGATTCAGCTTTCGGTTTACACAGACAGAGTGCTCTGTCGGCCCCTGGCTTCCCTAAATGGAGTGCTGAGTCAGCCCCTAGTTTCCCTGGATGGAGTGCTGAGTCAGTCCCTGGTTTCCCTGGATGGAGTGCTGAGTCAGCCCCTGGTTTCTCTGGTTGGAGTGCTGAGTCAGCCCCTGGTGACTGGGTATGACCTGGGGATACTGATCTGTCATTAAACAATAACAACTGGGTGGAGCCGGCCGTGACATCATGGCCGGCTTTGCCCATTGGTCTTTTTGCCTGGGACCTGCTAGAAGACTCTGGCAGGTGCCAGTCAATAGTAAACAGTTGGGCGGAGCTAGCAGTTATGGCACTGCTAGCTCCACTCAATTGTTTATATTGTAGCGGCATCTGTCAGATTCTACATTATGCAGCGGAAGTTCGACTGAAGTATTGGAGGAGAGATCAGCGGCTAGAAGCCGCTGAATCTCTCTCCGATCACTGCGGGGAGACCTGCCGAGCCGCTCCTGGGCACCGCACGGGGACAGCCGGTGCCCGGGAAGCCAACGGTGGCCGCGGAGGGGGGGCGCCACATGGTACAAACGATCCGGCAGCTTTAACGGGCCACGGTCTATAGATATATTGCGGCCCGGAAGTGGTTAAAGGAGTACCCCAATGTGAGGAATAGGCCTTGTCCCCATCGGCATGTGCCGAGGGCATGGGGCCTGGTATAGCAGGCGGGCGCTCGCTTGTCCCCCTTTCTTGCTCTGCCAGGCCTGTGCTCAGATCAAGGATCTGTTTGGGAATTTTAGGTGGACCCCAAGTCTTTTTCCCCCCATTTTTGGTGGAGGGGTTCCTCCTTAAATTTTCCTATCAGACCGAATGGGCCTGGTATGACTTTATGGGGGAATCCCACACATTTTTTTAATTTTTTTTAACTTGGGGTCCCTCCTAAAACTCCTACCAGACCTAAAGGGCCTGGTATGACTTTTGGAGGGAACCCCACGCTTTATTTTTCTTTTTTTTTAAATAGGGTCCCTCCTAACTTTCCTACCAGGCCTAAAGGTTCTGGTATGGTTTGGGAGGGGGACCCCATGCAGTTTTTTTTTCCTTTAAATTGTTTTTATTATTTTCTTAACTTTTTCTATTTTCTATTTTTTTTTACATTTATTTAATTTCCCCTTTTTTTCATTTGTTTACATTTATTTCTATTCTGCTTGCTACTTTGGAGTCAGCGGGCAGAATAGCTGAGCTGAGCCTATTCACTCACTGCTGTTTGGTCTCTATGAGAATAAAGGTGAACGGCAGCGAGAGAACTGCCGGAGCTTCGGCTCAGCTCATCCAAACTCCTTCTGCACTTTGGCTCCGCGTAACATGCAGTGCATGTTAGGCTGACCGAATGCAGCCATTCAGAGCCAATGTTCGGCTGATTTCAGCTGATGTACGGCTGAAATCAGTTTTATTGAGCAGGAGTGAATACTCGAACGTCATTCAGCTCACTTTACTTTGGCTCAGTTATTCACTCGGCTGCCTTCGGCATCTAAGTGAAAAACCTCCTTAGGTAGTAGACATTAGTGTAATCACTGTCTAATGATTGTTGTTGTTCACACACTTATGATAGCCACACATTTTCACATAACTGCTTATCAACTTAATTACAATATGATTGCTAATGTTAGTGAAACAAAAGAAAGTAAATGTTATTGTAATTTAAATGTATTTTTAGTCAATGGGCCAGACTTAGGTAGAAGCCCTTGACCTGAGAATATTTTAATTTCAGGGATAGCATATCCCCAAACGGTATTTTAGTTGAATTATAACTAAAAGGTTATAAAACCAGAAATGTTTTCTAAATAAAAGTCTGAAACAGAAACATTTTAACATTTATAGTAGCAAAACAATATACACATGTTTATCAGCTGAAGATTTAATATAAAATGCCTTGCATGTGCCTCTGCTGGAATAAACCTGGTAGACAGCTGTTTCTGTTGTATTAATTATTCTCTTCCCCTGTGACAGTTGAAAATAAAAATGATTGGTACTTATGACACAGGGATTTGCTAATTTAGAGACCTAAGATTAATATTGATACATTGTCAACATCTCAGCATCACAGTGACATAAAAATAAAAAAAAATGATATGTCTTTTTCTTAATGGCAACGTGTTCATATAATGTAGAATGTTACATTTAAATAATGTTTGGCTTAAGTTAATTGTTGTATACTGTATTTTTAGGGCAGGATGTATAAAAAATAGGTTTGTGACACTTTTCTTCTCTACAAATTGATAATATGTTTGGATAGATTGTTGATAGCACAGCTATAAAGACAGTTTAGCAATTGATATAAAGACTTCTAAAATAATATGCTTAATAAAATTGGCAACTACAAAAATCCATTTATACCCAGTTTTTCAAAATGAGGTGTGCAAACTGCTTTGCACAGAGCAAACACAAAATAAAAAATTCCTAGAACACATACCAGCTAGCCTGCAAAAAAATTATGTTAAAAAAACTGAGGTTTTAGTTGCACAATATTTACAAAATATGTGGAAGCCACACTCCCACGTCAAGGCTAATAATAATCTGGGGCTTCGTGCAAACTCAGTTAACCTGCTTTAGCCTAAGCCTGCTCAAAACTATGACCAATACCTCCCCTCTCAGCCCAATCTGATGTGAAAGTTGTGACAGTGCCATTCCCCACCCCTTCGTGATGTGTAGCTGCTGGGTGGAAAATGCATTTGCTGCAACTGATTAAGTCAGGAGGGGGGTGTGCGAGTTAAAGTTTGAGCAGGTGTGGGTGAAATCATGCTAACTGGGTTCACACAAGACCCAGCTCATCACTAGTCAAGGTCCCTCAAGGTGTAGTGTGGTCCTAACTCTAACCTATGAGAGCCTCAACCTTGGAGCATATAAAACAATGGATAAGTCGAGGGCAGGTATACCTAGAGGTAACCCATTTCAACTTAAAGTCACTGGGACATACCAGATGCCCAGCACAGGGGCAGCTGAAGACCCCCACACCAAATACTGCACAGCAAGCTAAACAGAAATGGCAGCTGCACCAATCAATCTATATATTTTTTTTAAAGTAAGATGCACATTGGAGGGGTTTGCACACAACAAACAACAACAACAACAAAAAACAAACATTTCCCAGCACACTTATCAATAAGCCTGCAAAAAATTCCAAAACTAGTTACACTATCTAACAATTTGCATTAAAATAGTTTTAAATATTTCAACATCCACATGCCTTACATATAATTATTATGAAAACATAGATCATTTCACACCTAAATCAAGTGACATAAAAAGGTACAGGTAGAATAAGGTTTTAGGGGCAGAATCTAGAGTCTTGTAAGGCCTCATTTACATTGGTCATGAAGACATGTAATTAGGTGCATTTATATGCATTTAGAAAGTTTTTCTAAATGTATATATATATATATATATATATACATATATATATATATATATGTAATGATTTCTGAATTGTTCATACACAAAAAAATAGATGTCTGGTGTGTCTAGAATCCAAAAATACATGGCTGAACATGGCTAAATGGAAGTAAACACATGTAAACATGTGTAAATGTTCCTACATGCAGCTAAACCCCCTTTAGGCAGGGATGTCTAAACAAAGGAAAAAGTGATCTGGGAAGAAACTGCCCAGATAACTTCTCTTGCGTGTATAGAAGCTAAACACAGGAGAACAAGTGAAAAAGAAACATAACTCATGAGGGGAGGACATGGATCACTGGTGAAGGCAGTACACAGAAACAAGAATTACTGTATTTTATGCTGTATGTCAGTAAGTCTATCTGTGCACATGTGCATGAACCCTGAGGAGGCAGAGAGGGGGTGTAATTACATCCACAGTAAGAAGTAATAGCCATTTTCTTGCTTTATGTTGAGAAAGCATGAACTACATTTTGTTCATCCTTTAAGAGAGCTTTCACCTTAGGGTGTCCTCTGTTACTTTAATTATTAATGCAGTTTAAAAGAAAGATTTTGTAGATGACCTTTAGTTGAAATGATATTGGGAGAGCTTATTAGGAAATATACTGTAGCTAATTACTCCTTTGAATTTATTAACTGGTTAAATACTGTTTAAGGGACTAGAGCCATGTACATCATTATCCTTAACATGCAGCCAATTACAGTTCCTAGATTTACCCTTTGAGTCCTGGGTGCCATTTTTAATGGAACGGAGATAGTTGCTGTTTGTCCCCAAACTATTTTAACAGGGTTATTCACAAAAGGGTGAAGAGTTTGGCGATGGCAGGGGCAGTGAACAATCTGAGTGAGTAGCTTTCTGTGTTATTTTATTTACTCCATTTAATAAACGTTATCATTCGAGGAGACGGTGATGTCTGTTTTACTTGTTTTGCACAAACAGAAGAATCTGCTTGACATAATTATATGGATATTAAACATACAAAGAAAACCAGGACCACATCAGGTGAATTAAACATCAGAGTAGGATCTTGTTCAAGGTACATGTTTATATCTGTGTACCTCATGCAAGGCCACAGTGCAAGTGTACTATAGTGACTTATTTCTGACCTTGTTCATTTGTTTTAGGAAATCAGATCCAGAATGTTTTGATGACATTTTATTTTTCTGGCAGTTTTAGAAAATCACAGTGATGGTAGATTGAAATGGATATGTAATTTTTAATTACATAAATGTAGAAATGTGTTTGGTAGCAATTGTATATATTATGTTTTGTTTTTGTGAAAGTGGAGATATTGTTTTAGAAATACACAATGTGAGACAAGATATTTTTTAAAACATGATTTTTAGAGAATGTCAGCTTAAGACCATCCATTCATATAATACCTTTTTGAGTCTTGGCATGACTAGTTCCAATGCTGAACATAACATCTTGGTACCACAAAGGAATTACTGCACTGAAGGACATACTCACAGGCATTATTTAATTCCTCTAAATAGCCAGGGATGGAATTTCAACCAGATATAAAGGACATTCTGAAAATACTTACAAGAAAGGAATTCTCTAAAGATCTTCTCTTCAAATGCATTCTGTGGGTGGTATGCTTAAACATTTTTATAATATGGAAAAAAATGTGTGATTAGAGAATTTTATGAATGCAGAGGCATGCAGCAAATTGGAAACAATTATGCAAAAATGTATTGAATGTTTACTGTAATCGTGGCTTATGGTTTTATGTTAGAAGATTTATGTATACAATAGAATGCTAAAAAAAAATGGTGCATCATACATTAGAATTTAAATGATGTAAGAAACAAAATAAAGGTATGATACGTCTCCTTGTTGTTTAATATTTTTATATATTTTATATTGCTTAATTAATGTTCGAGCGAACCTTTCTTCCTTAATTTCATGCATATATTTGCATCAAAATATAATTTCCCACCATGTAAAGTAACCAATAATTCATCAAACCCCCTGGGCAATACTGGTGCTGTATTACCATAGTCCTTGCCATGCCATGTCACTCCTTTCTGCTAGAACATGCACTCTAATAGGGATGGGCTGCATGTTCGAGTCGAACATAGGTTCGACTCGAACCTAGCCTGTTCTAGCCTTCGCTGAACGCTGAACATTACGGGATGTCCACGGTCTGTTCAACCGCGGCACATCCCACAATGCACTGCGCCGTCCGAAACGGTAATTGGCTACAGTCTTGCACCTGACCGCAGGTCAGGTGCAAGACTTTGCCAATCAGGGCTCAGTACAAATATAGAGCCAAACTCTAATGCCACCAAAACTAACTTTTTTCCAGTTTAATCATTCATACAACAAGAAAACATATTCCCTGCCTCGTTATAACTAATGGAAATATAATAGAACCTTTCTGCTGATTTATTTTAATCATAAATGCTGAGTGCATTTTAAAGTTGACCTGAACAAAAAAAGTAAAGATTTGCTATGTTATAGGGAACATGTAGGGATCAGCAAATAGGCCTGGGTTCAATTTGTGGGCCATTTGTTGAACTCATCATAAAATGATAAAAATTAATGTGGAGGGGGGGGG
>NW_017309022.1:94620-109829 GCF_000935625.1 Nanorana parkeri
ACACAACTCCTGAAAATCAGTTCTGCCCATTCTCAAGACTAATAGGCAAGGGATTGTCTAAAAGGACATGGGGATCCCTGGAGATCACTGCAATGGATTTTTTTAAGGTAGTTTTTTTTTTACTAAACACCTTTTTTTTTATCCAGCGGTAACAGGCATGAATTGACAGGAAGAAGTAACAGGCATAACAGATTTAAAAGCTATAGAAAATTGTATACTAACCAAACAGGAAACAACATCTTGTGCATGCATAGCATAAAGAGCCAAACCTTCTATTCACTTGGAGAACATAAGGCCCATCTAGTGGTACAATGTTGTTGGTGCAGTTGTTACAAATTATATGAATGAACACACCTGACACTGAATTATGTTAATGTAGTTACCCATGGCAACTATGACAAACGTGTAATCTTTAGGGCATTCCTAACGCTGAACCTTCTGCATGCTCATTTCTTTGTTAACCTTGATGCTTTTATTATTCATAAAAACCCCATGACTGCAATGATTTATTATCTCAGTGTCAGTGTCAGAAGTACAGTTGATCAGTGACTTTTTCTTATTTTTAGGAAATTGGACTAAAAAAAAAAGCTTAAGCCCTTAAATTCATACAGGATGGCCGATGTCCTAACAGTTTAATAGTTTGTGAGCTTCTTTTTTTGCAGTATTACACTGCATTGTCCTAAATGCTTAATACAATTTTAAAACAGAGCAGAGGAAAATACTTCAAAACCACAATAGACTTCATATGTTTGCTAGAAATTAGCTAGCATCAGATCTTTCATACTTCCCATAAATTGTGGATTTAATTTGAAGTCCTGATTTCTCCTATTTCCCCCTTTCTCCCTCCCCTTGCTAAGCCCCTGTTCCCTTCCCTCCCACAGATCGATCCCACTAATTCTATCTCCACTACTCAAGGTGTAGTCCTCACTTGTCAAGCCGTATGTGCTATTCTCCTATTATGGTCCATTGACACTGTCCTTGGATAACCCTGAGTTTTGCCCAAGTTGAGAACCAAACAGTTTTTCCTGTGGAAGTCTCAGTCTCTATCAGCTATCTGTTTGGCCTTAGAAGCTGGAAATCTAAAGACTCTGAAGACACGTAGGACAGGGTAGCTACATACAATAGAATAGTGGTGCCACCATTTAGTGGGAGCAAATATTAAAATAAGTACTTCTCTTTAGCACTGCTAGCAGTTGTGGATGAGGTATACTACTTCATCTACATTGATGTAGACTCCTATGGGAGCAGTAGTGATACCACCATCTTTAATCATTCTGTTTTTGGAGAGCGATTCAGGAATAAATAACTTAATATTCCTTAGGACCAGTGGCGTAACAACCGGGGGGGTGATGGTGTTCCGTCCCCAGGCGCAGAGATGGGGGGGGCGCCAGCTGGCCCGGCAGAAAACACATTTCACCTGTGAAGACTGTCACACTGCAGCGTGCAGGGGAAGGGAAGCAACGAAGGACC
Organism: Nanorana parkeri; assembly: GCF_000935625.1. NCBI lineage: Eukaryota > Metazoa > Chordata > Amphibia > Anura > Dicroglossidae > Nanorana > Nanorana parkeri. The sequence continues at coordinate 96,091 of NW_017309022.1, forward strand.
TTTTTCCTGTGCTCAGAATTCAAAGTCTTGCACTGCTCGCCTCTACATTGTTTGATCTCCGTGACCCTGACGAGAAGCGTGCCGGTGCTTGCATTCCAGGACTGAAAGGAATTCCAGGCTGTGAAGTCTCTGTACTGGAAGGAGGTGAGTATGTTTACATATATTACACTGACCTCTGTGCAACCAGTCCAGAGTTTTTCATGTTGAAAATGTGGGAGATGACATGCTTCCACTCCCTGAGGGCTGCTGTGCAGATGGACAGAATTAGTAATTTTGCTAATAAATTTGATGCCTGTAGAAATGTGCACTGGAAAAAGATGTCTGGTCAGGACAGCAGAAAATGTTAGATTTAATGAAATATTTATAATGCTTAATAATGAAATAATCAATATTTAATAATGAAATAATCAGTATTTAATAATTGATGAAGTAACTAATATGTAGTAAATAATAATTAACTAAATAATTAATTTAATAGTTAAATAGTCCAGAGTCCTGACTCTATTCTATGTCCATTGCATTGCAGAGCCCAGCGTCCATTGTGTTGCAGAGACCCACATCCTATTGTGTTGCAGAGCCCTGCGTCCATTGCATTGCAGAGCATTGTGTTGCAGAGTCCCGCGTCCATTGTGTTGCAGAGTCCCGCGTCCATTGCATTGCAGAGCCCCGCGTCCATTGCATTGCAGAGCCCCGCATCCATTGCGTTACAGAGCCCAGAGTCTATTGTGTTGCAGACCCCTGAGTCCATTGCGTAAGGGCGAAGGTGATGTAGGTGGATGTGGGGGCCCGGGTTGGGAAGCGGTGATGTAGGGTTGTAGGGGCCAATCAGCAAAATCTTGCAGAAGTTCCAATTAATATTAAAGACGGCCTGCAAATAGTGGCCAAACACAATTAAGTAAGCAAATTATGTGGCCCCTTGTTGGGGTAGATTTGGGGGCACATAATTTTGTTCTGCCCCGGGCGATCGTAACTCTGGTTATGCCACTGCTGAGGACAGAACATGGCCTGGAACCATCAAACCCAGATACACTTATGTTTTTGTGGGGGATGAGGCTTTTGGCATTGGTGAACATTTGATGAGGCCTTATGCACAACAGGGACTAAACCATCCAAGGAGAATCTTTAACTACAGGCTTTCTCTTACACGTAGAATGGTTGAATGTGCATTTGGTAAACTGGTAAACAAATGGCATATTTTGCACACAGTCATTCAAATGACACCTAAAATGCCATTAATGTGATAAAGGCAGCCTGTGCTTAATATAACTTTGTTAGGGAGAGGGACAGGTTCATGTTCCAGTGTACATTTAACCATAGACTTGAACAGGATCAGTGAAGCAGTGGAAAGTATATTTGAGTGTCCTTACCAGTAAGGAGAAAATAGCGAGTATTTTCTTTCCTCTGCAGATGAGATTTCCTGGCAGGATTGCTTTGTCTAGCTTTTCCTGGATGTGCTTTTTTGACTAATTTATGACTTCACTAATCAATGCATACCTTTTTTATTGCTATGTTCTGTTCTGTAGGGACCCCACTACATACAGCACTTTGTCTCATTTTCCTATGCCATCTAGCACCAGTTTCCTTTTGATGTTGAGAACAGCCTGGTGTGGTACAGGAAAAGTGGTCTGCACACTGATTGCTTCCAGCACACCAGGAGCATGCCGACCATCCCGCCTGCAACACCCAACAATGCATCCAGGACTCTGTTGTCAGCACACATGGATGCACCCAATTTGGAAGCTGTTTATGTTTGTTATCATTAATCAACAAGTGGACATTATATTGTGTTGGTGTGCACTAATATTGTAGTATACTCAGCTATTTGGCTGCTATCATGTGACATATAAAATTGCAACTAACACCATTTTATTGTATAGGGTATTTTCTTTAATCAAATATATCTAAAATATCAAATCTATATCTAACAATTAAGAGGCCTAATGTGCATTTGTACATGGGTGCAAACAGTATGAAAAAGACTCTATCAGTGAAAGCATGTACCTTTTTTGGGGGTGGGGAGAGTTTGCCACGTTTTTACCTAATTTTACTTCAAAAGAAGAGCATGTCATTTTTGGAATACAGGCATCAATAACATTCACCAGTCTCTTGTTGCTTAGACTTTCTCATCCTTTCTTTTTCATATATAATTGTTTTGCAATGGCTTCCCATATCTGGGCTTTTTGGTGGTTATCCTTATATATATCCCTATATTATTCATCAGCTTTTCTCCAGCTTCTGAAGCTGGAGAGTAAGACAAGAATTATGTAATATACGTCACTTACGCATTTTGACACCGGAGAGGGGACCGGAGAGAGATTGTGTACCGATCTCCCTCTGATCCACTCTCAGAGAGCCACCATGCTGGTCCCGGGCTCGCACCGGTCATAGCGTAGCCCGGGACGAGCGGGAGGGGGGTCGCTTCCATCGGCTCCCCATACAAGCGATCCACCGGCTCTATAGCCTGTGGATCGCTTGTATGCAAACAGGCATTGGTGACTGTTTTTACATTTTGGTTGTTTTCCACAGTGCACGTGAGTGGGCGGGGCTAACAGGCCGTATATACACAGCCTGTTACATCCAGGAAGCTCCCGGCCATCTGTCTTTTTACAACGGTTGGCCGGGAGGTGGTTAATTGCATTTAGAAAAACAACTATATTATGTATTCCTATTACAATGCCAATGCTATAACAGGATAATATACGCTGTGCCTTTAGAACATAATAAAATAGTTCAAAGAGCAGTGATGAACTATAGTACTATACAACCAAATAAAAATCACCATTCTTGTTTGCCAACACTGCAATGCAATAAGGTAATTTCTACTTGTGCATCAAGGGTCTTAGCACTGTGCTGTTATAATAGGCCCATATGTGTTCAATCTAGATTACATACATATGTTTCAATTTGTTCATGTAAATTCAGAAACAGTTTAGGTATCAGGAAAGTGTTGTTAATGTTTAGTCTAAGTTCAGTATGTACAAATAAAGCTTTCTGTATTGACATGAGCAGGACCCTTGTCTCCTTACATGCCCCTATGATTTTGATGTTCAACTAAGTGTAAAGGGTTTATATTTTATTATTATTATAATAATCAATATCATTATTGTCATAACCATCACTATTGCTACCATGGTATTTTTTATGCAAGCCACAGTGAAATATTTTTTTCCTGTAAATCATGGCAATTAAAGTGGGACTTCAGGGAAACACCTTTATACACAATCAAATATGACAGATGCTTGCATTTTACCCTGCCAAAATAGTTTCAATTTTGTCTAGCTATTCTTATAATGCAGTAGGTAAAAACCGACACCCAGAAGAGGATCTGTCCATCCAATATTGGATAGACGGATCCGCTTACGAGTGGTGTTTTTTTACCTATTGCTCAGTGAAGGCTCTGGCAGAAGCTGTACCAGGCACCGAGGTTCCAGCAGTGGGATTGGAGACAAGAGCTGTTCCGTGTTTCCTAAATATTCTTATAATGCACAGATTCAGCTCCTCCTCATTGAATAGAACTGATGATGTAGATTTATTGTGAAATATGTATAATCCGCGCTTTATAGATCGATATGGATATCTCAATTGAATACCAAGAATAAATGAATACATTAATTAATAAATTAATGAATGAATACCTCTATATTAGAGCTGCTGTACAAGGGACACTAGGGTCAGATATAATATAACTGGATAACTGCGATCCCCCTGAAGACGTCTTTGTATGACGAAACGCGTCGTGGCGGGGCTACACTTCTCGGTATCACACGCAACCAGGAAGCACAGAGGTTTTACTCACAGATGTGTAAGCGGCTGTTTTTAGCGATTTTAAATGTAAGTGGCTACTTGTTGTGTTTAATAAAGCATGCTATCGACTACACCATGAGGAGTTTTTGTCCCTTTTATATTTTTGTGACTAAATACTGATCCATATGGTGAGGACGAGACGTTTGGAGGTTCACCAACTTTCTTCTGCCTGTGAATATCCTGGTCTGGCGAGTGCCCATCCCAGAGGGGACCTAGATGTGGACCCTGCGGTGTGGGATTTCTCTTATTTGTTACGGACACTGAAAATGTAAACTGTTTTTGCCATTCACATATCATCTATTTTTTGCACTTTCAATCAACGGATTTGTTATATTTTTAAAGATTTTGGATCCACAAATTATCTATTTTTGGACTCACATTTTATCAATGATTATTTAATATATAGTTCACTCACTTTAGCATCCACTTTGCTATATATCACCTTGATAAGCTTGAGATTTTTTATAAATTTGTTATACATTTTCCGCATTTGTGGTATTTTATATTCAGAATTGTACATTTTATTTATTTCATGTATTCGTGCACGATTTGATTTTTTTTACTGGTTATTATTGATTATTAACACTTATCAAGTTTCATTTGCCAACACTGATTTTATTTATTGATAATCCTGAGTGCTGCACATCCAGATGTAGATTTATTGTTCAATGAAAAGGCCAAAGGTGGAGACATGGCATGAGGAAATTGGTTACTGAACAGGAAATTTAAAAAGTCATCTTCCTGATACACAGTGTGCTAAGGTGCATATTGGCTGAACGATCACAGTACCTTTGGCAGTAAACATGCATTTACAGTATTTAATCTGTGAAGGAGTGAAGCCTGCCCCAAAAATTCTGCCAGTTTTAAAAGCTTCTTCTGATCACATTTTCAATTGAAATAAAGTATTTGATGTCACAAAAATCAACAGCACTACTTTGGACTATTTTCTGTACTGTGTATTTATGTTTGCAAAATGTAAAAGTAAGCTTGTTTGATCACAGAGCATGTCTGCATTAAACTACATGTTTTAAAAAGAGAAATTTTGTATGCTCGCCTTGAAATGTCACCCTATTAACATGATAACAACACTCTCTGCCATGAGATCTTTGCCAATATCAAGGTCACTGTCTTTGCAAATCAGTTACACCATATAGGCAACAACTTCAGAGAAAACTACTAATACATCATGTAAAATTAAGACTATTACATATGTTTAACAAAAGTGACCTATGGACATACTTTAATTATTTGATTAATGTATTTTGAGCATTAACAAGGACACCTGCACATTTTATCTGTGTGTTTATCATATTATAACAGTCAAAGGTATTTTATGTTCTTAGTTTTCTACCTAAACATTAGCACCTGATTTACTTAAGTTGTGAGTTCTTTCATTGATCCAACTGTATGCAGCAGCAATGTTGTATCATTTTAAAGGGTAACTCCACATTTGTTAAGATACCTCATCTGGCCTGTTAAATACATTAGAAAGATTTTAGCAAGTCTTGTCGTGGAGAGGAGGCAGGAGAAGTAGGGACAGATTGAGGAGATCAAGGCAAGCATCCTCCCGATGGATCAGCAGCATCTACCAGGGATGACATTGTGGATCTGCTGGGAGAAGGCGCCATGTTGCCCAATCCCGAGACCTCAGCAGCTGAAGTTTTCAGGGTGAAAAAATCGGATTCCGAGGATCCCATTAGATAAGGACACTCAAGATGACTTTTTGTGCCTGGGCATGATGAATAAGCTAGGTTTGACTATAGTCCAGGGTTGGCTGGGAGGTATCGGGAAATCGGAGCTCCTATGTAAAACGTCCTCACGCTGCCATTACGAGACCACGCTCCCACCTATACTCCTTTGCTAAATCAACCATGTTGAGTATCTAAGTATACAGTGTAGTGAAGAGAATATTCAAAATGGAGACATTTGCATGAAATCAAAAAGTATAGTATGGGTGGATGGCATATATACAGTATGTAGGAGCACCTTCTGAGAGGGTGATAGTGGCAGGGTTACCCAAAAAATTATGAGACAACATATTTTTAATATTCATAGCAAATGATGCCTTGATTCTGCAAATGTCATTTTAGTTGCATATTACTGACAAAAGTAAGATGGACTTTTTTTATCTATATAGACAACAAGTGTTCTTTTAAAATATTACATCTGTATTGCTTAGATAGCAAATTTATACACACTCTGTTTTGAGATAAACAATATTCTTCTAAAATATTCAACGTTTCACTAAAACATAATATGCATCTTCTCACCATCAGTAAGAGATTGCATTTCTTATCTGTGTATTACTATGGATTTTATATTAGCCTCCAAAGTAAAATCATATTGTAAAAAATAACCATAGCATATTGTGTCAATGATTCATGGACCCACATATTATGTTTAATATCACACAAAGGTGGTTATGAAAAAATATTTAGTGAACACCCCTAGGCTATTTAGCTTTGGGTTTTCCCATTTCACAACATGTCTCAAATAATACAGGAAGCTTCCAAATATAAATGGTTTAACAACATACAGCATAGCATTTGCCAGAACAGATAACATTAATCTTTCTATCCAGGGAAAATAATAATACTGTTGACAAATAATAAACTTAATCCCTTCATAATTTTCTATTGTTTTACTTGTTTTCATAGTTTTACATTTTGCAAAATACTATTTCCATTTCATAATTTCAATATACCTTTAAACATATTAATAGACCTACTTTTGACAAGGCCTATTAATCAACATCCACCTTTTAATTTATAGTTTTTGAGAGAAAATCTAGCTATTTCATATTAATATCTTTCAAATACACGTTTTTAAACTGAGCATGGTTCAGATTAATAAGAGTTTGATAATCTCTAACTATTTATCTATCTTTACATCTAATTTTCATATCAACTGTGTGTAATGTCCAGCAAGCTTGTGTGTGTGGATCTCAGCTGCGGAGTGACTCTGTGGATGGCCAGGGTTCACTGTCGCGCTCTGTATTGAATGAGTGAGGTCGGAACCCCTAGCACATCATACACCACAACAGGATTGTGAACACAATATAGGTCCTCAATTGTCATTCATTGGGGCCGTGTTGGGACTTGTAGTTACACTAGTTAGCTCCACTAATGCAAGGCAATACAATGATGGTACTGTTAAGTGGTAGGATAATGATGCACGGTTCAGTTAATCAGGATAGCAGTAATATATATATATATATAAGGTAAGTGAGCTGCAGGCATTCAATAGAGTACTGTCGCTTCAAGCCAATGGAGGATATGCAATCTTGTATCAAACTGAGAATACAGGTGGTACTTGCGATTTGGTGTAAACTGTCCAGATACCCCGAGCCACTGGTTGTGGAAGCTTCACGGCTGTGAATCCTCTGGAGGAGGACAGCAAGGTTCAGGATGGTGGAGGTGAATGCCCTAGCAAGTTGCTTGACTTTCCACCTCGCTAGAACGCTGAGCAAGTGAGCCTTGTTAGCTCTTGTAGGAGAGGCAGGTGTGTGTGGGTGGAGTCGTCAGCAGTGGCCCTCCCAACCATCTCCTAGTAACGGAAATGCTGTGTGAAGGCCGGCCTACTCTGCCTGTCACTTAGACACTGTATGTGTCTGAGAGCGACGTCTGAGAGTACAAGCCCTGGAGGGAACGTGACCGGCAGGTCGCCTAGCAAACAGACGCCGGCGCGGCTGACCCAGGGGACTGAACCTGATTCCCTGACACTGTGACACCCAGAGCAAACTCCACAGTGATAACTTCACATACTGTACGTGTAGGTACTGAGAGCAGAAACATAACTAGGTTCTGTGCAAAAAGCCTTTTTTTATAATCTGATTTTATTAACGTTTTACAGCAAAGTTGTGAGACCCACACACAGCCCTGGTGAGACCACAAAGTCCTGGGGAGACCACGCACATCCCTGGTAGAACCAGTACGCAGCCCTGGTGAGACACGCACACACACCAGGTGATACACGCACATAGCTCTGGTTAGACCGCCACGCAGCCCTGATGAGACTGAACATAGCCCTGGTAAGACTGCACAGCCCTGGTGAGACCCGCAAGCAGCCCTGGTGGGACTGCAAACAGTCCTGGTGAGACCCCGCACACCCTCCTGAGACCCCACTTAACCCTGGTGAGACTGTACACAGCCCTGGTGAGACCCTGCAAATCCCTTGTGCGACCCGAACTTCCTCCTGAGATCCTGTACAGCCCTGGTGAGACCCTGTACAGCCCTGGTGAGACCCTGCACAACCCTGGTGAGACCGCACACAGCCCTGGTGAGAGTCTGCACAGCCCTGTCAGACCTCGCACATCCTCCAGAGACCACGCACAGCCCTGGGGAGACCGCGGATAGCCCTGGTCAGACCACACACAGCCTTGGTCCAACCCTGCACAGCCTCCCAAGAGCCCATTACAGCCTTGGAATCCGTGAAATTGCAGAAAACGACCATACCCAAAATGACCATAGGCAACGCTTTAAAAGCTTTTACCGCTCATTAGCTTAGTGTTATTGGTGATTAATGGCCCTAGAATTATTGCTCTCACTGCAACATTTGCAGCGATATGTAACATGTGCAGTGTAATGGGCACAATCATCGATTTTGCACGTATGCGCACCCGATACATCGACACATTTTTGCATGCTTGCATATATGGGTAGGGACTTTTAAAAAAAATTGTGTTTTTTATTCTTTTTCATGTGTAACTTAAATTTTTTTTTGCAACTTTCATTTTTTTTCAATTAACTTTATTGCTCTCACATAGGGGGCTAAGAAAAGCCCCTCTGTGATAGCAAAGAGGATGTGACATATCAGGCCTTTAGTTTAGTTCACCCCAAAACCCAAAAAACCCTCAATGGACCCTACCGACCTCAATAATCTCAGACCAATCTCCTTACTCCCATTCACGCCCAAGCTCCTAGAACACCTCATCTACAGCCGCCTGAGTTGCCACCTCGCTGATCACAACCTTCCTGACCCCTTACAAACTCACTAATGACCTACTCACTGCTAAAAGCAAAGGCCACTATTCCCTACTCTTGCTAATAAATCTTTCTGCTGCTTCTGACACTGTTGCCCACCTGCTCCTCCTCAAAAAACTCCAGTCACTTGGGCTACAAGACTCTGCTCTCTCGTGGTTCTCCTCCTATTCTATTCTATTCTTACCAGGGCTATTCTATTCTACCTTCTATTCCAATTCCTCCCCTCATCTTCCTCTTTCTGTAGGGGTCCCCCAAGGCTCTGTCTTTGGACCCCTTCTCTTCTCTATCTACACCACCTCCCTTGGTCAGTTAATAACCTTACATGGCTTCCAATACCATCTCTATGCTGATGACACTCAATGCAATAGTGCTACAGCTGCTAAATGACACATAGCTTGGTTTGCTGACAAATTTAAGCTGGTGGGGATATGCCATTTAGCAGTTTTAGTGCGGTTGGTAAAAATAAAAAGCTCACTTTTAAGGGAGTACATGCTATTGCTCCACCACTTCACATGCAAGTTTAAGACATCCCCAATGCATACTATTTAACGGATTGGTGTGTTTTTCACCGCAGTGGCCTGAGATTAAAAAAAGGCAGATATCCTTTACACTAGGTTATGTGTTCCAGTCCTTACTTTATCCTGCAGAACCTACTTGCTCCTTACAACCTCCACATGCAGAACCTTTGCCTCTTTTTCTTTAGGCCTGCATAAATTTTTTAAAAAGGTGATTGCCTAAATTTAATGGCAGCTATGGCGATAGGGGGAATAAAAATGTGGTGCTTTGGTGCACACTAATTTACTGCACATGTATGCTGCACTGCAAACAAAGGACAGTTTTTCCTATGTGACCCACAAGTGCATGCTGCAGACACTGAAACAAAAAATGGCCCTTGCAAGATCAAATAAAATATTATGTCCTCTTAATAATAAAAATATCCTATTATTGGCCCTGCTAAGCCAGCTGATGCAGGTTCAAAGACAATGTAGTGAATTATGTTTAGATTAAATTTGGTTCAGCACAAATTATCATTAATCTGCTGGGGTTGCAAACCTTGAACATGCAGGATTCACCTCAGACCCAAATTTGATCCTTCATTAGTACTGTGCAGCAAATAGGACTAGAGCAAGGAGGAAGTGAGACTGGAAGAGTAGCAGAGAATGGAGGGAAGAGTGGTCTATGAAGGAAAAGAGAACATAGAACCTGGTGAAGTCAGCATATGTTGTTTATATAAATATTTCCAGACAGTGCCGTTACAGTTTGGTTTACCTGGCACAGTCTTTTAATATAACAAACTTTAAATTACTTTCAGCGGAAACTTTGCAAGAAATGCCATGCAATCACATCTTTTGCTGCTGAAGTACATTTTTTCTTCCTGATTTGTGGTAACTACCAGTTCACAGGCCTGTTTGCAAGGAAAGTATTTGTTTCCTACAAACATTTTCTGTTGTTTTAGAAAAAAAAAGCTATTATGGGCTGCTTCTCATTCTACATTTGAAATAAAAGCATAGCCTCATTAGAAAAAAGCTGATTTTTTTTCTCTTTTATTTGAAGCATCAATGTTTTTCAGGAATATCAACAGACATTTGGAACAACATTAAAAAGAAAATTTGAAAATGCAAACTGTCCTAATATTAGATTTTTGGAAATAACAGCATTTAGAGAAATGCGTATTATAGAATATTCCAGTCTACAGCAGGCATGCATGTTAATACAGAACTGAGTATGACATATGGAATAAGGTATAATTGAATTTATACCCTTAGGTGTTGCCAGCAATTCTGTTTTGTGCATTTAGAATAATTCCCATGAGATACATTATAAAGACAAATAAGAAATGAAATTCTATTTCTTTAACCAAACATGCAGCTCATACTGGTATAGCTTGCTTCTGTGTTTCATTTTATAAAGGACAGAAGCTGAGAACACACCTAACTATTCATATTTTAAAAGGTCTGCAGAAGGGATCAGCAGTAGCCTCTGTATTAATTTAGTGTTTTAATGGTTACATGGATCAATTGCCAATATATTGAAATATCTCCCAAAAAATCTGTTCATGAGCAGAAGGTTCATACAGTCCACATTTATGAGCCATTTAGAGAAATTCTAAACCAATGATACAGGTAACACTGTGAACAGAGACTTTTTTATGTTCGAGTAATCTTATTTTTGTACATTTTCTACAGCTTAAAAAGGTGCTCTTTCGATATTTTATGCCATATAATCACAGTGTTTCAATTACATTCTAACAACTTTCTATTGCTAATGAATGGAACAGATGTAGCTACCTTTACTGTACCATATGACAGAAAGGAATGAGCCAGGATTTTGTGTAACATAGGGTATGTTTTCAGTAATTTCCTAAAATATGGCAAACTGAATAGCTTTCTGGCTTAAGAGAGGAAGGACGGTGCTGTAGTTTTTGTGTAGAGTTTGTTATGACAGCTGTTTGGTTGGCAGCACACAGCCTGCACTTTTTGATAACGCCAGGCAGTATTCAGGAAGCATCAAATATATGGCATCATCATGCTCTGAGTTGCAAGATGATTAACAATATTGCTCTGAATTAGAACCTTTAGTCTGTAACTGCTGTAACATTTTTGTAAATGAACTTATGCTAACGAGATAATTGTACATCTGGTTAACTACATGTGCGCTACCTGAAAGTACTACTGAGCAATTTAATCATATCTCTAGCTTTTCAATAACTGAGCTATTTTGTTTCAGGATTGCCAGACCTGCAAGCTACCAATTAAGTCTATCTATCTATCTATCTATCTATCTATCTATCTATCTATCTATCTATCTATCTATCTATCTATCTATCTATCTATCTATCTATCTATCTATGTTTTTGTCTCTCTGCCTACCTAGAAATGTATTTAAATGTTCATTCCTGTTGGATTTGTATATTAGCCCCTTAGTTTTTCATTTTAAATCACACTAATGTAAGTAAAATTAAAACTGCAGTACTGCTTTTGCTATTGAATTGAGCCAATGTTTGGGGGGTAAAAATAACAGTGTAGCAAAGAATGGTGCTTTTAAGGGGCCTCTGAAGTTTTAAAGTGCCTTAAGAGTGTAACAGCATTACTAATGCTGTTACACTTGTTTTGTTAACCCCAGTATTATGCTCATGTGCCCCCTTACTAGCAAGGAACAGTGGAGGCCACACAGTCACTTGTCAAAATGTTCTTTGCTGGGCTAGTGCATGTGTGCTACAATCTCCATCAAATCCTGTGAAAGCATATACTCTGAATTCTGTTCAGAAAGTCTAAGGTCCACATGTTACATCTTGTGTTAATGTGAGCTGAGTTAGGGCAGCCCATTCATTTTGCAATGCAGTATGATCTTGACCTAGTACTTCAGAAGTATGATCTGTTAGAATTTAATGAAGACTGCAGAGCAAAAGCACCAACCCTCTGGAGAAGTTTTTGACAAGTGACTGTGTGGCACAGAGGAGGCTACACAACAACTATCTCACTGGATTGGTAAGAGATGAGTATAAATAAGACTGTATTTTAACTGGAGTAAACGTATATATTTGCTTCAAAGCTTTCTAATACATTCACTAGTTAGCCATAAAAGACGTTAACTGTGGTTATCTCTGTTATTTTGGCCATTAAGGATTATGCTTGCCTAAAAAGAGAAGAGAATGCGGTATGAATTCTAACTTTATATATTAATATAAATGTATGAGCCACACTTATCTAAGTCAGCATTCTATTGTTAATGGCATGCCCCTTGCTATGGGACATGTGAATTGCTTGTTGCTTTTTACACATACCTGCCTTATATATATATTTTTTTGAGAGTCTCACTATAATTGTTTTTTACAACAGTACATTTAAAATATAAAAAGATAATCAGATAATGCTGAAATGTATGCACATTTAACATGCCAGTATCTTGATTGAAGGCCAGGATTATATAAAAGAACCTAAAAGAAGCCTGGTAGAGGTGAAGGAACTGATTACTCTCTATTCAGAGAGGATCCTCTCTAGATTGATTGTCTTATTTTTAAATCCTGCAGGCAGAAACTTTTGCAACTCACTAGTTGAAGAATAATGAAAGGAACTCATAACCTTTCAATGTAAAGTTTATCCCCCTAGCAGCAGATACATTATTTTAGTCGACTTGTCTCGTTTATCAAAGTGCATGAATTAACAACAATCCATGTTATCTTGTAGAAATAAAATTATTATTTTTCTGTCTTTTCCAGTGCTACAGTGTAGGACTGGGGATGTTTATCTTGGGGGGCACATACAACCAAATATCTCTTTCAAACTATTTCTTGGGCATAGCCAAATATACTGTAGGTGTGGTTTTAAAGAGAACAATTTACTTTGGCATATCTTTGTACATATACATGTTTAAAAAGGGTAAAGGTAAAGGATTATATATACGTTATCAACTAAGAAAAACGTCCCCTACTTTCTGAAAAGAACACACTCAACCAATTAAAATTGCTAAATAATATGCCACATATGCTCTATTGCTTATTTGTTTTTGGGACCTCATCCCCATTGATGACTAGTCATTTTTGTAACCATACTCTCTGGCCTCTAATGTAATTTATGGTTATGTATCTCTAGCAAGTGCTTTTATTGTGCCCATGTAACCCTGGTGTCTCTTCTAGGAAAAGAGTAAGCATTTGAGCACAGAAACAATTAGTGATGGTGGTGGTGGTGTCAGAATGGTTAAATACATCTATACCTGGAGATTAAGATTATCTCTGATTGTCAGGAAGCAGGGGGTGTTGCCCCTTCTCGGGGCCACGGGCACGGTGCAGGGCACGGGTTTCTCCTCAGCTCGGCAGAACTCCCGGTGCCCGGGTTGCGGGTACGCATGCGCGAGTCGCACAGCGGGTGCGCATGCGCGGTACGCAGGCTGCGCGCATCCCTGGGGGCACGCATGTAGCACTCCTGCATCATTAGGCATCAGGTGTGAGCCTTG
>NW_017309023.1:0-3335 GCF_000935625.1 Nanorana parkeri
CCAATGTAGTTGGATCTGTATGTGCGTTATAATTATTCGAACACAAACATTTTAATCATTACCAGCCCTACTATACATGCTTCGAATTTCTTGGTGAACCGGCTGAAATTTGCTGCGTGGGTGCTGTTGTTGGCACCCTTCTGCCCGGCATCCCCAATTCAGCTGACTGAAGGAGAAAGGCTTATTCATTTTTAAAGTTGGAAAAAAAATGTTGACCCCCCAAAAGAGCCGCAGAGAATAGTTGATGAGTCCTCTCTCTGTCGTACCTCTGTGATAGACCTTTCGTAATGGAGCCACAGCATACTTTATAAGGTTTTATAAGAGTTTTACTAAGCAAGTAGTATCACTCGACATTAAATGTATGAAAAGAAGGGAGAACAATACACAACAACATGCAATAAGGTTGTCACGATAATGAGGTTTGAGCTCATTAATATTAAGTATGAGATTCTCTTCTCCCCCAGCATTAAGCAAAGACTGCCCTTAAAACAGTAGGTAACATTAGTGTGGCAGGTCATTTAAATTCCAAACAACAGCGATCTGTCAATCTGGTCTGTGATCCTTGTAGTCTTCAGTCTTAATTAACAGGTGAGATACCAGAATCACTAACTTCGCTAACTTCATGACGCGTCATAATTAAGGAGTTGTCAGACATTATTGGATATGAATATTCAATTATCCTCTTAGTTTAGTTTGGGAGGAGCTGAATAGGACATCATAATGGCTTAGCCCTCCTGCTTCCCCACCAACTGTCAGGGTACCAGGGGTCTTACTGCTCCTCGGGGTTGCCAATTGCGGCATAGGGCACGGGGTCTCCTTCCTGGACGGACTCCTGGTGCTAGGGTTGCGGGTGCACGAAATGCACGGCGGGTGGACAGGCTGCGCACACGTGCATGGGGGCGCCAGCGTAGTGCGCCCGCGCCCATTAGTGCTGTCAGGTGTGGGCCTTGCTGGGGGAGGTTCCCAGCACACACCTTCCACCCTTTCTCTTATGCCATTGGCTCCTGAATGGAGACGACTCCCGGTTGTCTTGACAACCAGGGGGTGGTCTTAGTTCCCACAGGGTATAAATCCCAGTCAAAGCCCTGGCTCGTTGCTGAGTTATTCTACCCATATGGTGCAATCGCCTAGCCTCCTGTGTTGTTTGCTGCTGTGTAACAACCAGACCCCACAGGTCTTATTTTAGGTGGAGGATCACAGCTGCAGAAGTATGAGGAGGGGGTGCAATCCTACACCACAGTGAATTTACAGTCTTATGGTAATGAGTTAGGCAACAATTACTTAGCATGAAAAATAGATGAGTTTGCTGCTGCTGCCATTTCCTGACCCCTCGTCTGACTGTTGCTGACTCTTTGGCCTTCCTTTGCGCTCTTGAACCAAGCTGCCTGCCCTGACCCGGACTGGACTTTGGATTGCTGCTTTTGTACCTCGCTTTCGGACCTTGCCCGTTCCTGCATGTGGGTTCCGCTTCACGGTCCAGGCCGGCGATACCTCCTGACACCAACCCTGTCTTAGGGGTCAGCTCCGTGACACCCCCTAGAGGGCTGACAAAAAGATGCTGCGCGGCAGCTAGATGAGGCTCTTGTTTTGTAACATCAAGGAAAGGAACTCCTGCAGCATGCAAGTGCCTGGACAAGGACCTTCAAGTCAGGATCAGCAGGGATTAGATTAAATGAAAGCTGCAGGTTGAGAATTTAAAAATAGGTTTACATCTACTTTCATTTTTTTTAATGTTATCAATTTTTGGATGGTTGGATTGGTTGGAAATTGGCTTACAGTCAACATGTTCCTTGCCCATTCCAAGTTGAGCTGGTTGGAGCTTACACAAAGCCAAGACCATAGCAATATGTAATGAGGCCGCACAGCAAAACCAATAGAGGAGCCCCCAATGATCTCAGTCTCAGGCCTATTCCTGTAGAGATACAGAACCCTAACTGTCATCACAGCAGTTGTATAGAGGTTCACAAACTTTATGTGCACTAAGGGTATGTAAACCCCAACAATGATGTTCTCTTATTTACTCTATCTTAGGTCTGTTAAGGTGGACCTTCCACCACTATGTCAAAGTCCACTTGTTGGGACTGCAGACAAATGGGAATGAAAATGCAGACAGATGGGAGGAAACTGTAGATAGGTGGGAGTGGACAGCAGACAGATGGGAGGGGTATGTAAATAGGTGGGAGGGGACTGGAAACAAAAGGAGACCGCAGACAGTCAGGGGTGCACTGCAGACCGGTTGGAATGGAAATGCAGGCAGGTGGGAGGGGGCTGTAGACAGGTGCGAGGGGACTGCAGTTTGGAGGGAGGAGACTTTTTTTTTAAATTGCAGTGGGGTTATTTCTTCTGTAATATTTGGGTAATATTCTGTGTTAGTCTGTATTTAGGTGAATACAAAGTAAAGATAAAGTAAAGACATTGCGTTGCCTGTGAGGTGGCCAATTGCTATAAATCTCTATTCTTCCTTTGTGCTCGAAGACCTGAAAAATCAAATCTCTACTTTGGAGAGACAAGTGAGAGATCTACAATCAGATGTGGAGAAACAGAGAAAAGGTCAGTTAAATGCTTACATTTTTGGATGTGGCTACAACAACCGCTAAGGCCGATAGCACTGTGATCTGGTCCCAGAGACCAATAGTAGTAGTAATACTGTGAACAGATACCTGGAATAGGGTGAGGGATCTCCCTTGTGGGTCCCAGACGGACGCTCGCACCAGCTCCTCTGCGGTACCCCTCAACAAGCAGACTCTCCCTCCATCCCAGCTTCCATCAGGTATTTTCCTCTTCAGGATCTGGAATCTCTGTGCCCTCAGCATCTGCAACTGCCAAGGAGCACTCCAGGTTAGTAGTAGTATCTTCTTAGAACAAGGCACCCATCACCTGCCACGTGTGTGGGCCCAGCAAAGTATCAGTGTATCCTAGACCTCTAGGCCCCTCAGGGATGCCGCCTCGGTACAGTTGATACCCATGTAAGAGGCCCCCCAGACCCCTCACATGGGTACCGGCCATACCTCTCTGATGGCGGTGTTCTATCAAAGGTTGTGACCACGTTAAAATGTGTGACCGGTGACATGGTCACACATTTTAACGTAATCCCGCCCAGTTTTTCGGCGGTGGAATGTGTGACCGCCAATACGTGAAGCATTCCAGCGCTTTCCCAGCTGCTCCAGGGCAGATCGGCATTGCTAATCGCATGTGCAGGAGAACCGATCTGCCCTGAAACAGCTGATCGGTCCTGAAATGTCACTTCTCTCCGACTGCGATCTCACATTCCACCGCACTCACAAAGTCAGATAGAAGTGACATTTCAGGACCGATCAGCTGTTTCAGGTCAGATC
>NW_017309023.1:3781-11466 GCF_000935625.1 Nanorana parkeri
GAGAAAGCGTTGGAATGCTTCACCTATTCAACCGCCGAAAAACTGGGCGAGATTACGTTAAAATGTGTGACCACGTCACTGGTCACACATTCTAACGTAGTCTCAAATTTGATAGATCACATGCCTACCTGTAATCATTAAATCAGAGAAATAGATTATAATAGGGAACATTACAGTGTAATATTCCCCATTATAATCCATTTGTCTAATTACAGCAAAAAGCATGAAATACCAGTACACAACTACTATTCGCCCCCACCCCGACGCTCGGACTTACCTAGCCAGGGAGTTTCGATGTGTGCACTGCAGGGGGCACGCCTCCTGTGACTCCCCTCCCGCCGCCTGTTACTATGGACGCGGCCGGGGAGTCACAGGACCTGCCCCCTCACTGGGAAGCCGGTCGGCAGTGCGGGGCCCCCGGTGTTCGAACACCAGGACCGTGCACTGCCATATATTGCAGGACCGGACCGTGCTGAGGCTGTGGGGGTGCCCAGGACCGGACCCCACTGGGCCCCCCCCACAGCCTCAGGCCCTGGTGCCCCGGCACCACCTGCACCGGCGGTAGTTCTGCCACTGCTTCTGTATCTATAGCCTTGATACTGTGATGCCACAGGGCCTCAACACTAACCTACCCTATACATGGTTTCTTACAGACAGATAACAGATCTGATTTTGGTTCCCGAATTCTTCTGATATATTGAGTACCCATCCATGGATTCTTTCCAATAGCTTGGTTTTTTAAGATCTTATGATTATCTCCCCCGTTCCTCCATTATTGTTTCATCACTTGCTTCATTTCTTCAATTGTCCTTTTAAATAACATACCGCACATGTACACAGGATGTGTGTTGCCCTATTCAATGTTCTTATGACAATATATGGACATATACCTAGCTAATATATATTTTTTCCCATCGAACACTACACTATGCATCTTTTTCCCATTGTATATATATCACGAGCAGCCATGACTATTGTTTATTATACACCATGAATATGTTTGTTATTGCCACCAGCAATAACACGATACGGTCTGCCTTTATTATGACTTTTTGCATATGACATACACTATATTATTGGGTATGTCTATTGGGTATATATATAAGTATTGGGCCCCTCCCCCTCCAAATCATTGGATATAGTTGTTCCGGAAATTTTCTTGTGGACTGTATTTAGTAAAAAATAAATAAACTTGTTGGCTGTCCAGTGTTGATTGAATCAAATGTGGGTTTGTTGTGCTCCTCCAGCAGGGAACCATTCAGCATTGTATGTCCTTCCTGAAGGTCGCAAAGTGTCCCCAGGTAAAAAGTGTCACCTCACCCTTATGTGTATTTCAATGTTCAGAATGTCTAAAAAAGGTCTCATAACTCCTGTCCCATACATCATATGATCGTAGAACCTTCAGGGAAAGAGTCACGGCACAGAGGCCTGATACCAAACATGAGGGCTTTATCATACAGTATGGAGGAGTTCTGATAATTGACTTTCCAAATGTCTTATGTCAAGAAGCCACAAAATGTTATGTTTTTATGGCTGCACCATGACACCCAGGGTCCAATCAATATTAAAGACGGCCCTATCTGTCCAATATATCATATGTGTGGGTGCAGTTAGTAAGAAAGTATATTACTGCCGCGGAAGAATCCCACAGCAAAAATATAAAAAGTGCTTCAGTCATTAACCAACAGAAACTAAAAACAGTATCAGTCATGAAGGGATTCTGTGGAATTTCCCTCCTAGAAGCTGGATACAGTGACTGACAGGTTATGCAAAATGTCTTCTCTTATCTCATCTCTTATCTTTAAAATAACAACAAAAACAACTTTACAAATCTACTTCTAGATAATTTCCGGCTTTGTATTCTTTGTGTAGCGATTTCCCACGAAGGAGCCGCCAGAATGTTCTGCCCAAACAGGATCCACAGCACACCAACACACCTTTACTAGGAAAATGAAATATATTCGTTAAGCGTTGAGTGAAGGAAACACAATATTCAGCGATATACAGTGTGTATAGAAAAGAATCACCTCCCCCCCTTTAAAAAAAAGAAATCAAATTCTGCTGCTTTGCAGCCTGAAATGAAGACAGACATTTGTTTTATCTCAGTGCAGAGTAGACCATCCAAGTGAAAGATATAACACCAACCTGTCATAAAAAATAAAAAACAGAATCACTG
The DNA here is from genome assembly GCF_000935625.1 of Nanorana parkeri. NCBI lineage: Eukaryota > Metazoa > Chordata > Amphibia > Anura > Dicroglossidae > Nanorana > Nanorana parkeri. Next base: position 5,958 of record NW_017309023.1, read on the forward strand.
GCTAGCTATGGTTGGGGCCCATAATGCGTTGCTGAAGTGGTCTTGAATGAAGCTGCAAGACTGACCACTTCCCGGGTCAGTCTTGCAGCTGTGATGTCCGCCAGCGAGAGACGGGCATCCCCTTTCTTTCAAGCCAACACCCTAGTAGGTCCTTGTGTCATTCGCTGTACCTTGAAACAGTGGCGTTTGCCTTGGGCAGCAAGCTGGGCCGCACAGAATCAGTCAAATTAGGTGGCCGCTCTTGTGGGGTCTGTGGTGGGCTCTACAAGGTCTCAGGTGGGCTATGCAGGGTCTGTGGTGGGCTATGCAGGGTTGTGGAGGGCTATGTGGGGTCTATGGTGGACTATGCGGTCTGTGGTGGGCTCTACAAGTTCTCAGGTGGCTATGCTGGATCTATGGTGAGCTATGCAGGGTCTGTTGTGGGCTATGCAAGGTCTGTGGTGGGCTATGCAAGGTCTGTGGTGGGCTCTACAAGATCTCAGGTGGACTATGCGGGCTCTGCGGCCAGGCTCTACAAGGTCTTAGTTGGGCTATGTAGGGTCTTAGGTGGGCTATGCGGGGTCTGTGGCAAGCTATGCGGGGTCTGTGGTGGGCTCTACAAAGTCTCAGGTGGGCTATGCAGGGTCTATGGTGGGCTATGCGGGGTCTATGGTGGGCTCTGCAAGGTCTCAGATGGGCTATGCAGGGTCTGTTGTGAGCTATGCGAGGTCTGTGGTGGGCTCTACAAGATCTCAGGTGGGTTATGCAGGGTCTATGGTGGGCTGTGTTGGGTCTGTAGTGGGCTCTACAAGGTCTCAGGTGGGCTATGCGGGGTCTATGGTGGGCTATGCGGGGTCTATGGTGGGCTCTGCAAGGCCTGTTGTGGGCTATGCAAGGTCTGTGGTGGGCTCTACAAGATCTCAGGTGGGTTATGCAGGGTATATGGTGGACTGTGTTGGGTCTGTAGTGGGCTCTACAAGGTTTATGGTGGGCAATGGGGGGTTTATGGTGGCCTATGAGGGGTCTGTGGTGGGCTCTCAAGGTCTCAGGTGGGCTATGCGGAGTCTGTAGTGGGCTTTTCAAGGTCTACGGTGGGCTATGTCGGGTTTATGGTGGGCTATGCAGGGTCTGTGGTGGGCTATGCAGGGTCTGTGGTGGGCTATGCAGGGTCTGTGGTGGGCTATGCAGGGTCTGTGGTGGGCTATGCAGGGTCTGTGGTGGGCTATGCAGGGTCTGTGGTGGGCTATGCAGGGTCTGTGGTGGGCTATGCAGGGTCTGTGGTGGGCTATGCAGGGTCTGTGGTGGGCTATGCAGGGTCTGTGGTGGGCTATGCAGGGTCTCAGGTGGGCTATGCAGGGTCTCAGGTGGGCTATGTGGGGGTCACAAGAGATCCTTTACAGCCCACCTGAGACCCGGCTTCCCCACTTCGCAAGCTGTCAGAAGCTGGCTACATTGTGCACGCTGTATCCAGTGACTGACAGGTTATGCAAAATGTCTCATCTTATCTCATCTCTTATCTTTAAAATAACAACAAAGACAACTTTACAAATCTACAAAACACAAACTTCTAGATCATTTCCGGCTTTGTATTCTTTGTGTAATGCTTTACCGCGATTTCCCGCGAAGGAGCCGCCAGAATGTTCTGCCCAAACAGGATCCTCAGCACACCAACACACCTTTACTAGGAAAATGAAATATATTTGTTAAGCGTTGAGTGAAGGAAGCACAATATTTGAAAGAAACAATATTCAGCGATATACAGTGTGTATAGAAAAGAATCACCTCCCCCCCCCCCTTTAAAAAAAATAATCACATTTTGTTGCTTTGCAGCCTGAAATGAAGACAGACATTTGTTTTATCTCAGTGCAGAGTAGACCATCCAAGTGAAAGATATAACACCAACCTGTCATAAAAAATAAAAAACAGAATCACTGGCTAGCTATGGTTGGGGCCCATAATGCGTTGCTGAAGTGGTCTTGAATGAAGCTGCAAGACTGACCACTTCCCGGGTCAGTCTTGCAGCTGTGATGTCCGCCAGCGAGAGACGGGCATCCCCTTTCTTTCAAGCCAACACCCTAGTTGGTCCTTGTGTCATTCGCTGTACCTTGAAACAGTGGTGTATCCACCGCAAGGCAAACAAGGCGTTTGCCTTGGGCGGCAAGCTGGGCTGCACAGAATCAGGCAAATTAGGTGGCCGCTCTTGCGGGGTCTGTGGTGGGCTCTACAAGGTCTCAGGTGGGCTATGCAGGGTCAGTGGTGGGCTATGCAGGGTCTGTGGTGGGCTATGCAGGGTCTGTGGTGGGATCCACAAGGTCTAAGGTAGGCTATGCTGGATCTATGGTGAGCTATGCAGGATCTGTTGTGGGCTATGCAAGGTCAGTGGTGGGCTCTACAAGATCTCAGGTGGGCTATGCGGGGTCTATGGTGGGCTGTGTTGGGTCTGTGGTGGGCTCTACAAGGTCTCAGGGGGGCTAAGCAGGGTCTGCGGCCGGCTCTGCAAGGTCTCAGTTGGGCTATGCAGGGTCTGTGGTGGGCTCTACAAGGTCTAAGGTGGACTATGCAGGGTCTATGGTGGGCTATGCAGGGTCTGCGTTGGGCTCTTCAAAGTCTCAAGTGGGCTATGCAGGGTCTATGGTGGGCTCTGCAAGAACTCATATGGGCTATGCGGGGTCTATGGTGTGCTATGTGGGGTCTGTGGTGGGCTCTACAAGGTCTCAAGTGGGCTATGTGGGATCTATGGTGAGCTATGCGAGGTCTGTGGTGGGCTCTACAGAATCTCAGGTGGGCGATGCGGGGTCTATGTTGGGCTGTGTTGGGTCTATGGTGGGCTCTGGAAGAACTCATATGGGCTATGCGGGGTCTATGGTGGGCTATGTTGGGTCTGTGGTGGGCTCTACAAGGTCTCAGGTGGGCTATGGGGGGTTTATGGTGGGCTATGCGTTGTCTGTAGTGGGCTATGCATGGTCTGTGGTGGGCTCTTCAAGGTCTCAGGTGGGCTATGTGAGGTCACAAGAGATCCTTTACAGTCCACCTGAGATACCCGGCTTCTCCGCTATGCTACTAACGCAAGCTGTCAGAAGTAGGATAGAGCGTGCATGTTGGATGGAGCACCAGACAGGTTATGCAAAATGTCTCATCTTATCTCATCTCTTATCTTTAAAATAACAACAAAGAAAACTTTACAAATGTTAAGTGATGACAATCTTCAAAACACATACTTCTAGATCATTTCTGGCTTTGTATTTTTTGTGTAGCGCTTTCCCACGAAAGGAGCAGCCAGAATAAGCCGGTAACTTCTGTCCCCAAGCCAGAATGTTCTGCATAAACTGGATCCACAGCCCACCATAGCTTTACCGGGAAAATGAAATATATTCGTTAAGCATTGAATGAAGGAAACACAATAATAGAAATAAACAATATTCAGCAATATACAATGGGTATAGAAAAGAATCACCTCCCCCCTTTAAAACAATCAAATGTTGTTGCTTTGCAGCCTGAAATGAAGACTTTACTTAGTGCAAGGTCTCAGGTGGGGTATGCAGGGTCTGTGGTGGGCTCTGCAAGGTCTCAGGTGGGCTATGCAGGGTCTATGGTGGGCTATGCAGGGTCTATGGTGGGCTATGCAGGGTCTATGGTGGGCTTTGCAAGGTTTATGGTGGACTATGCGGGGTCTGTGGTGGGCTCTTCAAGGTCTCAGATGGGCTATGCGGGGTCTATGTGCCTGAGCAGAGGACCATGGCTGCAGTCGCTAGTCTCTCTGACCCCCCTTGAGCCTGCACTGAACCCCCCCTGGAGCCCGCACTGATCGCCTGAGAGCCCGCACTGCCCACCTAAGTACCTGAACAGCCTCCTGAGAGCCTGCACAGCCCCCCTAAACCCCGCACAGCTCTCCTGAGACCCTGGAGACATCAGGCTGTGAACCCGGAGCAACACAGAGTATGTAGCTTCATATTTTTCTGCATTGCTGTATAAAGTATTGCTGGGATTTGTAGTCCTCTAGAGTTGATACTATTATTCTGCGGTGCTTTACAATGTATTGCTGGGATTTGTAGTCCTTCATAGTTGGCGGTATTCTGCATTGCTGTATAATGTATTGCTAACATTTCTAGTCTCTCTACATCTTGGAGTCAGTGGCAGATCTACCAGGCTCACAGCTGCAACTGGGCCCTGGCGCCCCACCACTGACTCCAAGCTGTAGAGAGACTACAAATCACAGCCTGGACAGGAGGAAGAGGGCCCCCGGTGATGTCGCCATTTCCATAAAAAGGCCCACCAAAATCCTCAGCACCAGGTCTGTGGTGTTCTTAATCCGGCCCTGACTATGGTGGGTTATGCGGGGTCTGTGGTGGGCTCTGCAAGGTCTCAGATGGGCTATGCGGGGGTCTGTGGTGGGCTATGTGGGGCCTGCGGTGGGCTCTACAAGGTCTCAGTTGGGCTATGCGCGGTCTGTGGTGGGCTATGCGGGGTCTATAGTGGGCTCTGCAAAGTCTCAGATGGGCTATGCGGGGTCTATAGTGGGCTATGTGGGGTCTGTGGTGGGCTCTACAAGGTCTCAGTTGGGCTATGCGCGGTCTGTGGTGGGCTATGCGGGGTCTATAGTGGGCTATGTGGGGTCTGTGGTGGGCTCTACAAGGTCTCAGGTGGGCTATGCAGGGTTTATGGTGGGCGTGTGGTCTGTGGTGGGCTCTTCAAGGTCTGAGGTGGGCTATGCAGGGTCTATGGTTGGCTATGCGGAGTCACAAGAAATCCTTTACAGCTCAAACTAGAAAAAATGGTACCTGCATGAATCTCTAACCAGCCTGTGTGGCAGGGAGCACATTGGGAAGGCTTACAACAATACAAAACACAAAAAATCCCCAGCAATATTATAGCTGGGGATTTTGTATTATCCTTTACAGCCCACCTGAGACCCAGGCTTCCCTGGTACGCTACTAATTACGCAAAATGTCAGAAGCTGTATCCAGTGACTGACAGGTTATGCAAAACTTATCATCTTATCTCATCTCTTATCTTTAAAATAACAACAAAGAAAACTTTACAAATGTTTAGTGATGATAATCTACAAATCACATACTTCTAGATCATTTCTGGCTTTGTATTCTTTGTGTAGCGCTTTCCTACGAAGGAGCCGCCAGACTGTTCTGCCAAACAGGATCCACAACACACCAACACACCCTAGGGCAGCGGTGGCGAACCTATGGCACGCGTGCCAGAGTGTGCACATGGGGCCCCCTCTGCTGGCACGCGAGCCCAGGTCAGCATTATCAAAGGGACGCAGCGATAGCGGTCCCAGTCCAATTAGAAGTTAGTAGTTCCCTCTCTCCCCGCTGAACTGACAGCAGAAGAGAGGGGACTATTTCACCATTTTCGGCTGCCGCGGAGGAACACGGAGAGCTGCGGCAGCCGACAATTAAGTATTTAAAGCCTGTATTCATTAAATACAAAGCCTGCCGTGATTGGCTCGGCGCTAAGTCAATCACGGCAGGCTTTGTATTCATTAAATACAAAGCCTGCCGTGATTGACTCAGCG
>NW_017309023.1:11605-21707 GCF_000935625.1 Nanorana parkeri
GAGAGCTGCACAGCTCCCCTGAGAGCCTGTACAGACCACCAGAAACCCCACAGAGCCCACCTGAGAGCCGCACAGCCCCCTGAGAGCCCGTACAGACCACCTCAGAACTGCAGAGCCCCCCTGAGAGTATTCAGGTCTAATTGAAGGGTTGGCACTTTGAGATACATAAGTTGGTTTAGTGATCCAGTTTGGGCACTCCGGCTCAAAAAGGTTTGCCATCACTGCCCTAGGGAGTCTTGTGATAGCTTTACTGGAAAATGAAATGAAGGAAACACAATAATAGAAATAAACAATATTCAGCAATATACAACAATGGGTATAGAAAAGAATCCCCTCCCCCCTTTAAAATAATCACATTTTGTTGCTTTGCAGCCTGAAATGAAGACAGGCACAGTTTTTGTTTTATCCAGCTGTATTTACTTAGTGCAAGGTCTCAGGTGGGCTATGCAGGGTCTATGGTGGGCTCTAAAAGGTCTGCTGTGGGCTATGCGAGGTCTGTGGTGGGCTCTACAAGATCTCAGGTGGGCTATGCAGGGTCTCTGGTGGGCTGTGTTGGGTCTGTAGTGGGCTCTACAAGTTCTATGGTGGGCAATGCGGGGTTTATGGTGGCCTATGCAGGGTCTGTTGTGGGCTCTTCCAAGATCTAATTTGGGCTATGCAGGGTCTATGGTGGGCTATGCGAGGTCTGTGGTGGGCTCTTCCAAGATCTAATTTAGGCTATGCGGGGTCTGTGGTTGGCTCTGCAATGTCTCAGGTGGGCTATGCAGGGTCTATGGTGGGCTATGCAAGGTCTGCTGTGGGCTATGCGAGATCTCAGGTGGGCTATGCAGGGTCTATGGTGGGCTTTGTTGGGTCTGTAGTGGGCTCTACAAAGTCTATGGTGGGCTATGCGGCATCTGTGGTGGGCTCTTCCAAGGTCTCATTTGGGGTATGCGGGGTCTATGGTGGGCTTTGCAAGGTCTCAGGTGGGCTATGCAGGGTCTAGAGTGGGCTCTGCAAGGTCTGTTGTGGGCTATGCGAAGGTCTGTGGTGGGCTCTACAGGATCTCAGGTGGCCTATGCAGGGTCTATGGTGGGCTGTGTTGGGTCTGTAGTGGCTCTACAAGGTCTATGGTGAGCTATGCGGCGTTTATGGTGGACTATGCGGGGTCTGTGGTGGGCTCTTCAAGGTCTCAGGTGGGCTATACGGAGACTGTGGTGGGCTTTACAAGGTCTGAGGTGCGCTATGCGGGGTCACAAGAGATCATTTACAGCCCACATGAGAACCCGGCTTCCCTGCTACGTTACCAACGCAAGCTGTCAGAAGCTAGCTACAGTGTCCACGCTGTATCCAGCGACTGACAGGTTATGCAAAATGTCTTATACAGGAAGGGGTGGGGCGAATTTAGATGGGAGGGGAGGAGGGGGTGCCCGAGTGTAGTCTTGCCTAAGGCAGCTCAAAACCTGAATACACCACTGCCTTGAAGATGATCTCCGGTCACAGGAAGATACTGAAGAACACTCTCTGCAAAGCCCTCCAGGCCTCCCATGGATTACTAGGCCTCTATGGATCTCTCACTGACCAGGCGCGGACGTTCGTCCAGGCCGCGATATCCCCGCTGTGTAGGTTATACTGTGCACCTCTATCCCGAAAATTTTCCAGTCCGCCCGCACTCCCCTAGACAGGCTTACACAGAATCTATGGCTCCTTTGCGGCAGCCACATATCTCTACACTTGGCTGGGTTCTCCTGGACTCAGCGCGCTCAGAAAACTCAAGCAGAATCACCCCTCCTGCTGAAAAGCACAGCCTCCTGGGAATTGTAGTATCAACAGTCTCTCACAGCACAGCTTATGCCGGGCTCTGCACTGCAACTCCCATAAGTCTCTCTGCATTATAGGCTACACAGTGTAATTTAACTATTTACAAGCAGCATTATAGCTGATTTCTTAGCAACTTATATAGGGGCTACATTTGCATTCCTTATTTCTATTTTCTTCCTCTGTCAGAAACCACCTGCTATTGCGCATGCGGGGTTCCGGTGTCCATACCACTGGTAAACAAGCACTTGCACGCATGCGCCACGAAACAGCCGCGAAAAAGTGTTCCAAATGGCGCACATGAAGTCACATGGTGCCCTAATAGATCACACTATTTAAGCCTGCCTGTTTCCAAGTTGCTGGATTGTCTTTCAGCTCCCCTTTGTTTATATTACCTTTGCTTGACCTCTGACCCGGATTGTTCATGACCACTCTTGCCGCTTGCCTTTCAACCTTGGATTGTTTACCGGACTTCACCTCTGCCTCATCCTTTGTACCTTGCTGCCCAACTGGTGTGACCCCTGGCTCGTCTGACCTTGGAATCTGCTCTGCTCCTGACCCAGGGCCTGGACTCCAGCTTGCACGGTGTAATCACCACTGGTGCCTGTGCCATTCGCTGTGTACTCAGACTGTGTTCCCAACTCCAGAGTCCTTGGGACACGAGGAGCACGGGAAGCCTCCTCACACATTCAGTCTCCTATCAGGTACTGTTAGGCCTGCCAAGAAGTCCCACCCGTCACTCCGATTTCCTGACCGGTAGCCTTGTTATCCCGGAGTCAGGCGGAGAGACAGATGGGAATCTCGCAGCCGGGATATGCAGAGACCCGATGAGCGCAGTGTAAGCAGAATAGGAGCAGCAATACAATAATAATGAAAGTAGCTACTCACAGTATGGTGTCAGCCAGGGTCAGTAGCCAGTAATCAGAATTGCGCAGTACCAAAAGAAATGGGAACTCAGCGTCAGAATCCAGCCGGCTCAGCAACAAACCGAAGGCAACAGGGCCAAGTGGTAGTCCAGAAGAAGCAGAGTCAAAGTCCAAGCCGGGTCAGCAGCAAATAGAAGCACGATACAAAAGGGTAATCCAAAGGCAAGTGGGGGACAAGCAGAAGATCATAAACCAGGAATCCAATATAGCACAGACAATAACACCCAGGACGCACACAAGAAATCCTATACTAGGGCAAAGACAGGAAGGGGAGGACAGTATTTATAGGTGGCAGATTAGGTAATTTCCTGTAGCTGACCAGTAGGTGGGGTCAGAGCCCCATACAATGTAGGTGGATAGGACAAGGTCAGCACAAAATCAGAACCCTCCAGTGACTCTACAAGCAAGGAAACAACCCACAGTTCCCAGAATCAACGCTAGGCAAGGGTGTGACAGGTAGGTGACCTCCTCATTCTTCTGACAGTGGCCATGTTAACTAAGGGCAGGTTACTAGCTCTCCATTTACTTCCTGGATCTCTAGCACATGTGACTAGGACATGTGACCATGCACATCATCTCAGGGGGAGGAAAATGTCTTTCCCTGAGATCTCATGAGATTTCCCAGCAATGCTCCGCTGATGTGACCGTCCCAGGTTGCAACACTTTGGCACATTACATCACTAATGCCCAAGAGGACCATGAAGTAGATAAACTCTATTTGTAAGTGAATGAAAACCAAGTTTGTTTAATGAATGTAAGATGATTTTATATCAGCATGCAGAGCCGCATGCTGCTGTGATTTCTAGTAACAGGGAATGTAGCGCTCACCCCCTAAGGAGCCGCTGGATGATCGGGTCTTCCATAGCCTGTCTAGGGATTTCTAGTAACCTTGCTGCCCCATTAGCACTTACCACCTCCAGTGGTGACCAACAAAGCAAAGTCCAGACTGGAGATAAATACTGAATTTATTTTATTGCTGAACTTCCGGGAGAGAGGGTCAGGCACATCCAGGACTAGGTAGACTCCTTTAAGGGCTTGTTCACACCAAGTGCGGAGCAGGAGCAGAGCAGTTACAGAACGCATCAAGACTGCATCCAATGTATTCCAATTGTATTTAGGGCTCTAGTTCCCACCAGAGTATTCAGTTCCAGAGCATGTGGAAAAACCTACCATGCCCTATTTTCTCTGCTCTGGAATGCACCTAAATGCATGCAAACGCATCAAAAATGCACTGGAACACACTGAAAGCCAATTTAGGCAAAAAAAAAAAACCTGCCCGGAACGCGTCAAAAACGCTGCAAAAATGCGGCAAAACACACTGCACTGCATGTGCAGAAATCCATGCAGATCTGGTTCGGATTTGGTGCGAACAAGCCCTAAGCAATAGAACAGAGTAACTGCTGCCATCACAGACTAGGACCTTTAAGCCAGGCACGGCAATCTGTGCAGAGAACACCAGGCAAAGCAGCACTTCAGAAGTCCTCGTACATGTTCATCTCCAGAATTAGTAGCTGACCACTGATCCTCCAGATTCAGGCCTCAGTGTCAGTATAAGGCTAGTCCCCAGGCTTCAGGCCTAGCCAGTTCAGTCAGTCAGTCAGCAGCAGTCTCCCCCCAGGGAGGCCTGGGAGAGGGAGACCCTTGTTACATCAGCCACACTGAGCATTTATATCCTCTCCCAGCATGCATCACTGGCCTGCACCTTCCAGTGATTGGCCAGGAGACACAAATGCTCAGAACAATCCTTATGGCCCCTCTGCTCTGTGGCAGAGACGCACCCAGCAACAGGCAGATGCAGCATCCATAGTAGGGTTGCCACCCGTCCAGGATTCACCCGGACAGTCTGGGTTTTGTATGCTGTGTCCAGGTTTCATGGCACCAGAAACCCGGACAAAAGATGTCAGGCAGACAGTTCGGGTTTCGCTTGAAAAAAAGGTGGCAACCCTAATCCATAGATGCACCAAAATTTGATGAACATAAGTACAGATCTATCTCAGACTAACTAAAGTCTGAGAATAACTACATTTCACAGCACTTCTGTTTACAGGGTGCTACAGGAGTAAAGGGAGCTGCTTTAAGGGCCTGGTAGGCCATATTTAAACAAACGTTCACACATCCGCGTTGGATACCCCCGCAGGGGTTGTTGAGCAGCATCCATGCACTGCTTGCAACAAAACACAAGTATAGCCTCCTGGCTTCCACTCTTAACATTGATATTCTGACCCACGGGTCCTCTCTGTAGTGCTCTCCCGCACTTGTACTGGCGGCACCTCAGGCTCTCCCAGCCTCCCCAGTTCTCCGAGCCTCTCTGGCTGTCTTTAGCACACACACCACCTGACTCCACTTTTACTTCTGGTGGAGTCCTCCTGACTCCTGAACACCATAATTTACTACTTCCCAGCAGGAGCTCACCTAACTCCACTCTGACTTCTGGGGGAGTCCTCCTAACTCCTGAACATCATCCGTTCCTATTGCCCAGCAGGAGCTCACCTGACTCCTCTCCAGGGACGTGCGGTCAGGGGAGGCTGGTGAGGCAGAGCCTCACTTAGAATGATGGAGGAAAAAGCTGTCAGCTTCATGTCTGAAGCTGACAGCTTTTTCTCAATTCAGATCGGCATCTAACAGGATACACTGAAGGGAAATCCTCCCCGCTGTGTAACCTGTCACGGAGCCTCAGCGGTGAGGAGCAAGTGAGGGACACACCCCGATCAAGAGGTACCGCACATCACTGCTCCTCTCTGACTTCTGGGGGAGTCCTCCTGACTCCTGAACACCATCATTTCCTACTTCCCAGCAGGAGCTCACCTAACTCCTCTCTGACTTCTGGGGGAGTTTTCCTAACTCCTGAACATCGTCCGTTTCTATTGCCCAGCGGGAGCTCACCTGACTCCTCTCTGACTTCTGGGGGAGTCCTCCTAACTCCTGAACATCGTCCGTTCCTATTGCCCACAGGAGCTCACCTGACTCCTCTCTGACTTCTGGGGGAGTCCTCCTAACTCCTGAACATCGTCCGTTCCTATTGCCCACAGGAGCTCACCTGACTCCTCTCTGACTTCTGGGGGAGTCCTCCTGACTTGTGAACACGGTCTGTTCCTATTCTCCAGCATGAGCTAATTCCCTTAGCCAGCCTCCTTTCCTTAAGTGCATAGTCACCTGTGCAATCACTTGCAGGCCACTACCAAAACACGGACCCAGGAATGGAGATCTCATTCTTCTCAACTCTCCTTGAAATTGACCCCTGGTTCCTGGATCCAAAGCAGAGTCCAGACAAACCCTTGCTTTCTGTCACCTCTCAGCCCCTCTGGCTGAGAGTCCTGGGTGATCATAACTCCAAATTTCACAGTGGGATTGCCACACAATACCACAACATCCAGGTTCATGCTCTCAGGCCTGAGTTAGGGAGGAACAAGAGGCCAGAGAGCAAGCTGTAGGTGGAGTAGACAAAGAGTTGGTAATCAGGCAAGGTAGAAATTAGGCTGAGGCTACAATCTAAGGAAAGCTAGGTGAGACAGATGACAGAGACCACAGTGACACAAGCGGGAGGTCACCGATGGTAATCAGTAGACTAATGCAGAAGACCGGGAACAAGATCCAAGCCCACAGGTTGGCACCAATTACAGAAATACAAATATGGAGCACTTGAGGGTCAATCAAGGATAAATCTACTTTGTGTAGCTGGTTTGGCATCATTCTGAAAAGAAGACAGATAAGTGTTTACTTCCTGGACTGAAAATATCTCCGATTGGTCATGTCATATAGAATGTATTCTGAGTCCACCTAGTTTGGGATGCACTTCATTACCTGTGCTACTTGACTTGGCTCCTAAACCTATGAGTTCAATGTAAGGATCAGAACAATTTTCTTTTTTATTGTTCCCAAATAAAACTTAGAACGTCATAATAAGGAGTCTTTTGTTTTCTGTACAAGGATGTGGTCCACCTTGCCAGGACAGAATAACTCTACAGAAATGGTCCTCCTTGCCAGGGACAGAATAACTCTACAGAAATGGTCCTCCTTGCCAGGACACAATTACGGTACAGGAATGGTTCTCCTTACCAGGACACTATAACGGTACAGAAATGGTCCTCCTTGCCAGGACACAATAACTCTACAGAAATGGCCCTCCTTGCCAGGACACAATAACACTACAGAAATGGTCCTCCTTGCCAGGACACAATAATGCTACAGAAATGGTCCTCCTTGCCAATACACTATAACGGTACAGAAATGGTCCTCCTTGCCGGGACACAATAACCCTACAGTAATGGTTCTCCATGCCAGGACACAATAACACTACAGAAATGGTCCTCCTTGCCAGGACACAATAACACTACAGAAATGGTCCTCCTTGCCAGGACACAATAACGCTACAGAAATGGTCCTCCTTGCCAATACACTAACGGTACAGAAATGGTCCTCCTTGCCGGGACACAATAACCCTACAGTAATGGTTCTCCATGCCAGGACACAATAACACTACAGAAATGGTCCTCCTTGCCAGGGCACAATAACTCTACAGAAATGGTCCTCCTTGCCAGGACACAATAACACTACAGAAATGGATCTCCATGCCAGGACACAATAACACTACAGAAATGGATCTCCATGCCAGGACACAATAACTCTACAGAAATGGTCCTCCTTGCCAGGACACAATAACACTAATTCCCGGACACAAAAACGCTACAGAAATGGCCCTCCTTTCCAGGACACAATAACTCTACAGAAATGGTATTCCTTGCCAGGACACAATAACTCTACAGAAATGTTCCTCCTTGCCAGGACACAATAATACTACAGAAATGGTCCTCCTTGCCAGGACACAATAACACTACAGAAATGGTCCTCCTTGCCAGGACACAATAACTCTACAGAAATGGTAATCCTTGCCAGGACACAATAACACTACAGAAATGTTTCTCCTTGCCAGGACAGAATAACTCTACAGAAATGGTCCTCCTTGCCAGGACACAATATCTCTACAGAAATGGTCCTCCTGGCCAGGACACAATAACTCTACAGAAATGGTCCTCCTGGCCAGGACACAATAACTCTACAGAAATGTTTCTCTTTGTCAGGACACAATAACTCTACAGAAATGTTCCTCCTTGCCAGGACACAATAACTCTACAGAAATTATGTTTCAGGATACAATAACTCTACAGAAATGGTTCTCCTTGCCAGCACGCCATAATTCTACAGAATTGTTTCTGCTGACCAGTACACAATAATCTGCAGGAAATGTAATTCTTCAGAACTTGTTTCTTTGTAAAAAATTCCATATTGAATTCTTATGTCGTTGATGGCAATCTTTTGTTTAGATTAGATTGTGCAAATATGCAAACCGTATAAGTATATATAGGAGCACGTTGGAGCGATTTTACTAGACCTGATTCAGCTTACTCAATTCTACGTGTAGAAGTCGGTGAGTAACATCAGACCAGTGAGTACTATTTGAATTATATGTATATGATTCTGTTTGTGCATGCCTGAAACACAGAAAAACTCCGGCGGTAGGTCAACAATTGCCATTTATTGTTATGGCTGCATGGCATTTCCCTTGATGGGTTCCTCCATGGTGACGACAGTGGACTATGCTCCATCAGAAGGCCTTGTGACGGGGTAGACAGGGAAGAACAATTAGGAGACAGGGACAGAGCGTTGTTACCAGGGGCGTAACTAGAAATCCCGGGGCCCCATAGCAAAAGTTTGTATGGCCCCCCCACAACGAGACCCCCTGCCCCCATTTTAATAGAAATATTCTGATCAGCACGTTTTTGAGCGTTTTTAAATGCGTTTCAGCGCTGAAACGTGACTAAAAACAGCCAAAAATGCTCTTTCAAAAAACCAGGACACAATAACTCTACAGAAATGGTATTCCTTGCCAGGACACAATAACTCTACAGAAATGTTCCTCCTTGCCAGGACACAATAATACTACAGAAATGGTCCTCCTTGCCAGGACACAATAACACTACAGAAATGGTCCTCCTTGCCAGGACACAATAACTCTACAGAAATGGTAATCCTTGCCAGGACACAATAACACTACAGAAATGTTTCTCCTTGCCAGGACAGAATAACTCTACAGAAATGGTCCTCCTTGCCAGGACACAATATCTCTACAGAAATGGTCCTCCTGGCCAGGACACAATAACTCTACAGAAATGGTCCTCCTGGCCAGGACACAATAACTCTACAGAAATGTTTCTCTTTGTCAGGACACAATAACTCTACAGAAATGTTCCTCCTTGCCAGGACACAATAACTCTACAGAAATTATGTTTCAGGATACAATAACTCTACAGAAATGGTTCTCCTTGCCAGCACGCCATAATTCTACAGAATTGTTTCTGCTGACCAGTACACAATAATCTGCAGGAAATGTAATTCTTCAGAACTTGTTTCTTTGTAAAAAATTCCATATTGAATTCTTATGTCGTTGATGGCAATCTTTTGTTTAGATTAGATTGTGCAAATATGCAAACCGTATAAGTATATATAGGAGCACGTTGGAGCGATTTTACTAGACCTGATTCAGCTTACTCAATTCTACGTGTAGAAGTCGGTGAGTAACATCAGACCAGTGAGTACTATTTGAATTATATGTATATGATTCTGTTTGTGCATGCCTGAAACACAGAAAAACTCCGGCGGTAGGTCAACAATTGCCATTTATTGTTATGGCTGCATGGCATTTCCCTTGATGGGTTCCTCCATGGTGACGACAGTGGACTATGCTCCATCAGAAGGCCTTGTGACGGGGTAGACAGGGAAGAACAATTAGGAGACAGGGACAGAGCGTTGTTACCAGGGGCGTAACTAGAAATCCCGGGGCCCCATAGCAAAAGTTTGTATGGCCCCCCCACAACGAGACCCCCTGCCCCCATTTTAATAGAAATATTCTGATCAGCACGTTTTTGAGCGTTTTTAAATGCGTTTCAGCGCTGAAACGTGACTAAAAACAGCCAAAAATGCTCTTTCAAAAATCGTGCGGTAACTACGGTGAAGCGCTTCCGCCCTGGTGTGAATGGCGCCTGAATGAGGCCTAACACTTGACTTTAATACTGCCGCACCAATGAGAGGCTGAGGAAAGGGGATTATAAAAAAAAAGGAAGGAACGCTATACTGTAAATAGGCGATTTATGTTATAAATGGTTTTTGCGCTGTGTTGGTGTTTGTGTTGTGATAAAATAATACAAGGTATCACAACGCACGGCAATGCGTCACAAAGCTTTGCCATGCGCTGCCACAGTCAAATGTTTTTTTACAAAAGAAAAAAAATCATGCACTGTGATTCCTTCTAACAACGCACTGCAGCGCATGTGTCTGGCGTACACCACAATATGGTGCATGTGTATGTTATGTGTGTGTGTGGG